>NW_004955476.1:2280077-2303156 GCF_000276665.1 Chinchilla lanigera
AAAAAAAAACAAGTCACCAGTTCACTCAGATTAACAGCCAGTCCTCCAACACTTGCACTTAAACTGCATGTAATATGTTTCTTGTTTACTCTCACGTGTCTCCTCCTATTCTTCCTCTCCTCCAAGCCCTGTTTAATGGCGTCCAACAACACTGGAGCCCTACTCATCCTAGGATGCTTCAGACAGAGTCCTACACAGTCCATGCCTAGGCTGATCTCTTCCTGAATTACTTTTATGCTCTTCCCTCGGGAATATTTGTTTAAGTTTCAGCAGATGAGGAAGGCTTTCCTTAACTATGTAAAATCGCATCACTTTCACTCTAGCATTCTTCACTTGATCTTAGCCAAAAGGCGGAGAAGCAATCACTGTAGCATTCTTATTCCTCTTCCCTGTGCTACCTTTCTTCTTAGAATTCACCATCTCCAGTATGCATGAGGATTTACTTACTTAGTTTTCCTGTACCCAGTGCTGGAATGTCACTACACTATTTTCAAAGTTTAAAAAAGGGACTGATACATAGCAGCTACCATGTAAATAAACCTCCAATTACATTTTGGTTACTTGTAGGTCCATCTACTACTATATGAGCTTCTGAAAAAGTGGAAGATTTCTACCTATTCTACTTCTTAATCATTATCACTAATCACAGGTATGTCTCTCAGTTGGCCTTCAATATTTGGGGCACAATATGAAGATGAAAATGCATAGCTAACTTTAAAAAGTTGTTGCATAGAAAGATTTCATTTGGATATGACTGATTATAAAGAAGATGGATGAGATAAAAGGCAGGGAATAAGCCCCTGTTGAAGGTGTGTTGTCTGGCTTATAGATGTTTTAAAGATAATCTATAGAGATAGGAATGATTTATGCCTAGGTAATAGACAAAATATCTCAATAGCAGAGGGTGCAAATGCCTTGCCTACAGTCACTTATCTACTTGGCAGAGACCTTATACCTCCCAGAATGCCACCTGATGCCCCTGTAAACTGAAGCTTACTGATGTTTGCAACAGAATATTTCCAGAGATAAAATATCTCTAAGTTTGCTTCAGTGTTCAGCCTGGCCATTTCTTGCCCTTTCTTTGTAGATTGTATCACTTCCCAAAATGAAGTGGATCACACAGCCAAATTTTAAATTTCACGGATATTTCAATTCTCACAAAACACTTAGTTATTAGTTTTTCCTGCTTCTCCAGTGATTTCACCCTTCTCCCCAGCATGAATCCTTCCTTGATTATTTCCATATTTTGTTATTTATGATTAAACCAAATCATCATCGTTATTTAATTTGCCAAGGCTTGTGGGATCCAGTAGCTCACCAGATGTGTGCAATTAAATTGATACCGAAGCATATCCCAATCAGCAGCGTGCCGGCTTCAGGCTTTCTCATTAAAGGTTCTCTGCTTTCTCCAGGTTTGTGTCTGGCAGTTGCTTTGTGGGAAACCTGAACCGGCAAAATCAGGTCATTTTCTCCCTGAGTCCCAAATGGTCTTTGAAGTTTTCTACATCTGCTCACCTAGCCAGAAACGGAACAGTTATTAGTTCTGAAGGAGACATCCCATTAGTTTTCTTTTCGAATACGATAGAAACTTTCAGCCCTTTCCCAGAGCACCCTGCTCAGGTACCACAATCAGAGTTCAGAGAGGAAGCCCTCAGCAATCTTGTGTACATGTCTGAAAATCGCTCGCATTGCCTTAAAGGAAGGCAGGCAGAGAAGCAACAGGCAGAGGGCATCTTGATCATGACTGAGGCTGTTACAAAGAAAAAAGGGAGAGGTGCTTTTAATTACACGGGAAGCAGCTGAGATCTATCCAGAGCATTTCCCTGCAAAGAAAAGTAATTAGAATTCAATAAACAATCTGTCCTATCAATGATTGGAGAAAAGGAGAAAAATTCAATTTAATTTCACAAGATGACCATGGAAAAAGTATTGTGAGGAAGCACCTCATTAATAACATGAGTAAAGACCATCCAACTTCAAAATTATCTCGGTTTGCATAGATTTGGTGGAGGGAAAGCAAGTGCTTGAGTCTGTTTTTATTGGGGACTTTGTGCACAGCAGGGGTGGTTTTCTATAAGGGACTCAGAGAATCTGGGGCAGCACCGGTCAATGGATCATCAAGAAGTAAATTAGCTCAAGGGCTTGGAGGATGAGCAAGAGTGAAGACAGAACAACCAAAACTGACCCACAATTTTAAGGAAAGTCGAGAAGTTAAGCTAGGTGGTTGATAGCAAGCTTCGTGCTTAAGAAGCACATTGAGTTTGTACAAGAACTGGGAAACAAGAAAAAAGTAAGTACAGATTAAAATAACAAATGTATCAAAAGAAATAAAATATGTTTCACGCTTGTCATTATGCCAAATACATATATTCATTAAATTAAATTTAATAAGAATTTGTGATTGACCATCTCTTTCTGTCTCTCTCTGCTGGGGATAAACGTAATGCCTTGTACACAGCAGGTGATCACCCATTACGGAGCTGAATCTCCAGCCCAGATTTGTTTCTTATAAAAGAACATGTAGTTTTCTAAGCATTTTAACTATTTTACAAGCCAGAGAATACCGAGAAATTTTACTGAATCACATTTAGGTAATCATGATTTGTGTTAATTTGTGAATAACTATTCTGAGATTAGGCTGTACACTAAAAAATGTATAGCTACAGACTAACAATAATAATGTTAATAAATGGGGCATAATAAAATTCAAGGTTTATGAAATTTTATTGCAGTTCTCCAGCAAACTTATGGGAATTTAAGGGGATGTCATCTTGTTTGTAGGCCTCCATTTTCTTAGATTTATTATGATAGGATTGAAATTATTTATGTATATGGACCCTTTTTGGGCAAATGTTCCATGATTCTTTCATGCACAATTTTAAGATTTATACCTGTAAGATCTAATTACAGATTACTGAAGTTAAAAGGATCACCAGTGGTTCTGGTGGTTTGGTTTAAGCACTAACATTTACAGTGATGTTTATTTAATTTATGATTTACAGGCCATGAAATTATGCCAAGTTTTCTCTGAAAATGTACTTCCATTTGTTTGGGTATGTTTTTAAAAATAGGTTTGCCCTGCTACTTAAATATCTTTGAACTAAACAATAAATTGAACTTTGTTACTATCACCACATTACAAGGGAGGGAACTCAATACTTAAAAGCAACTAGATTTTCCATTGTCACAAATTAACCCAAGATGAATCAAAGATTTAACTTTATGTAGAATTAGAAAATTTTTAGAAAAGTATATTTTTAATGCTTTATGACTCTGGAGTAAGGCATAGTATTAGATATAAACAAAAACACAGTCAATGAAAGAATTAGACAAATGAAATACTAAGATAAAGTGCTTCTATGCTTCAGGGCACACCATCAATAAAGGGAACAGACAGTTCAGAGTGGATGAAATTGTTCATCTTAAAACAAGTCAAATAGAAGACTTGGATCTAGAATATATAAAACTACTATAATTCAATAATTTAAAGATAAAACCACATTAAAATAAGCCAAATACTTGAATACACATTCTTCAAGAGAAGCTCCCATGTTGCTAATGGTATAAAAATACACTTATCATTGTTAGTATAAGTAACGTACAAATCCAAGCCACAATCAGATGCCCCTTCATAGCTCATAGGATATTTAGAATAAAAAGTCAAATACTAAGCATCCTTGTGGGTTTGGAGCAATTATAACCTTCATATATTGCCTGTGGACTGTCGAACACAGCTTTGACAAACATTCTGGCAATTTTTATGTTACTTGTAACCTATCAAATCTATTCCTAGAAATATGCCCAAGACAAATGAAAATACATGTCTAGGCAAAAACGACAAATGCTTAAGGTAGCATTAATTATAACAGCCCCAAAGAAAAAACCACCCAGATGTCTGTCATTTGAGGCATGGATAAATAAAATATAATGTTTCCATATGTTAAGATATGATTAAATAACAGAAAAGAATTGAAGCTGGGACACATGCTACAACATAGGTAATCTTTGAAAATAGTATGCTGAGTGAAATAAGCTGTCACAAATGATGTCAAATTTTACAATTTAATTTGATGAATTGGGTACAGTAGATGATCTACAGCAATAACAGACTAGGAGGTTGCTTAGAGTTTGTTGTGATGAAAGATTCATGAGTGATGACAAGTAGCTGCAGGCTATTTTAGAGCTAATGAAAATTTTCCAAGAGCATCACATGATACCCCCTAAGTATATGCAATGTTTATGTTTTTCTGTATCAGTTAAAAAAAGTTTAAATTAAGAAATGTTCTAAAATTAGTTGTTATAGTGGATGTACAAGTCTATGAATACACTAAAAGGCATTGAATGATAGCCTTTCCAGGGATCTGTTGAAAAGCTCTTTGGGGGCTGGGGGTTTAGCTCAGTGGCACAGTGCCTGCCTGGCAAGCACAAGGTCATGAGTTCAATTCCTGGTACCGGAAAAAAAAAAAAAACAACAACCAAAAAAAAAACTAAACAAAATAAAATAAAATAAAAAGCTTTTTGAAAATCGTAAGTCTAACTAATTGGACACAAATAGTAATGCACTATAAATTTCATCATTGTTGGTTAGTTTTTACCTTTGAGACAAAATTCATGCCCAGCTACTTTTATGTGAAGGCCTATAGCTTCTGACTCTATCTCCATCTCCATTTCTTAGAGATGATTTCTATTTTGCTCAAAGAATTCAGAAAAAAATGAGAGAGAGAACACTGAAAGAATATGCTTTGGGGGAGTTAGAAAATGTTTTATAGAAAAAAGTAGCCATTTCCAGTAATAAATTCTCTGTATTAGAAGGCTTTTCAGAAATGGTAATATGTACCCATTTCATTTTCTCCTGATTCATTCTCAGATGTTAACAATAAATTCCATTGCCATATGATGATATGGGGTTTTCTTTACCTTCTCCACACTTCCCTTATATTTCTGAATATTTTGCAGTTCTTCCATCCATATTTCTCCCAGTAAGTTGAAACTTTAACTCTTCTGTTTTTAATCCATTAAGACCAACTGTCCAATTGCTTTTCTCGGTATGACTATCCTTTACTGATTTGTAAGTATCCATCATATTACTTATGGGGTATCATGTCATGCTCTTGGAAAATTTTCATTAGCTTTAAAATAGTCTGCAGCTACTTGTCATCACTCATGAATCTTTCATCACAATCTTTCATCAAACTCTAGGCAAACTCCTAGTCTACCTTTTTTTTACTATAGATTGTCTACTCTACCCATGTCCCTATCACTGATATCTTTCCTAGAAGAATAGATGGAAGAGGGAATAAGCAGAGCACTTTGATTCACATAACTGACTACGAGGCTGAGGCATATTACTTCACATCTCCAAGATTCACTTTTCCATCTTGTACATGACAAAAATGCCACCTATCTTGCAGAATTCTTCATAAAATTTGATGGGTAGCTTTTAAAATGCCTCACAGAAGGTAGGTGTTGTATTATATGTGCAGCTGAAATGAGCACAAAGGTACATATTCTGAAACATTAGTGCCATTTTCTTCTGTGCTACCTGCCTTTGTGCTTTTCCAGCAGACTTTTCAGTTATTCCAATGATCTGTAAAACAAAAGAACTGTAGGTAAAATCTGTAAACAATGCTTGACCTGTAAGCTCTGATCCTAATAAGGAGTGAACAGAAAGAATTCCTCAGATGTCAGTAATTTAGAAAGACTTCTTTGTAGGAGATTTACAGTATTCTGTCAGCTGCATACCCCAGATATGTCTTATCTCTCTGCTGATTATCCATTTGAAATTCCAACTTGACCAAAAAGTTGTAACTCAGTCATATGGCTCAGAGACAGAAATTGCTTCTCTGTGAATTCTTTTCTAGCGTTGCTGAAGGTCTCACAATCTATGCCACTCTATTTCCAAAGATCCGTCTTCTTCATAGGCTGTAAAATAGACTTGGAGAGCAGTTGTACCTATTTTATGTAAGAATTAAGGCTAGGACCAGCAAAAGTGCTGGATCTGAATGATGTGGTTTAACTGCCATCCCCAAAGAGGAAACCTGGAAGGAATGAATGAGCCCTTACTTACTGGGCCATAAAAACTCAAGTCTCATTCTGGCTATGCCACTGAGTGAATATGGGATCTTAGGAAAGTCACTATTTCTATGCAACAATTTGAATAATTACATGAAGATGATTTATCATGTAGAATTTTAAATGAAACTTTTCTTAAAACCTTTAAATCCTTCACATCTTCCCACCTCCATCTCTATCCGGCTTTTAGGAATGGGTGACACTGTAGAAATCACACATCTACATAGTCGTTGCTATTTTTGCTGTTCAAAATTAGCTTATCCCAGACTGATCCCTGATGAGCCTACACAAGCATCCTGCCAGAATAGACTTTAGCTACCTGCAGAGCTCTGAGATATCTGTTAAAGTCTCAAAGTGTGGTTGTGAACACCTGTGTGACTAACAGCTTCTCAGGGGGTCCGCATCATCAACATTAGCTTCAGAATAGTGCCCAGATTTTATCTGCATTTTAGACTCTCATCATTAACAAGTGCAGTGGGAATTATCCAAAGGTTCCACGGCATGTGATATCACAGTAGATTCACTGCAGAGCTAGACAGGAGGAGCCAGGGGTCTTCCAATAAGGCGTGCATTGAAGACATTTGCAAGCATGTGCAAAAGGACATGAATTTTCTTTTCACCACACATATTTGTCTTGAAAAACATATCTTGTTAAAATAAATTGCTTATTTTAATATGAACATGGAGTTATTCATTTAAATGCATTGTCTTTAAATATTTTGTTTTAATAATTTGATATAGTAAATATCAATATGTACAAGCTATATTAACCATATTAAATGCAATTTGTATAATTTACAAAAATGTTTAAGAAATTAAAGGAATTTATTGACAAGAGGGAAAGGGAGAGGGAGAGGGAGATGGAGGAAGAGACTGCTCTAAGGCAATTAGTGCAGAGATCTCCTGTCAGGGCTGGAAGTCAGTGGCTAGTGCTTTGCTCTAAAATCATAAGTCTTGGGCTGCAGCTGCTGCTCAGGACTGGGAAATAATTGTTAGTTACTCCAGACTCACTCCATCTATAGTTACTGCCCTAAAATGCAGTGGGCAGTAGGCACACCCTTTTCCTGCTACAGCTACTATGTCGTTGAGTTCCCATCACAAGCCTATTCCAAGCAGTGTGTTTACTTCCTAATCATCACATACATTCAGTCAGGATCGATGATTTAACTCTTCTATTAAACAAAGATGCATCCAAACATAAAAAATAAATGAAATGAAAAATGTAAAGAAAGTTAGTCCTCTATTTGTTCTGTAGAATTTTAGGTTTTTCTGATTTTCTATATAGAGTGATGAAGAAAAATCACTGGCCATATGAAAGGGTAACATCATGAGCTTCTCTGAGAAGGTGCTCTTTGCCATACATCCCTGGGATGGTTAGTATGTTTCGTTGCTAAAGAGAAGACGGGGAGGATTTCTTGAAAAACATTAAACTATTTGTTGTAATAGTGATGCAATAAATTTATTGATGCTCGGTGACATCCACCTGCTCATGAAATCCAGTAATAGAATAGACTGGTGTGGCCCTGTGATTGTCAGTAGCAAATAGAATGTGAGTAGAGGCCTCAAGTTTTCACCCTGAAGCTTCCCTCTTCTGCCACTCTAGGAGTTCGAAGCCATCATGTAAACAAGTGTGGTCTGCCCAGCCAGAAGGTGACACGTGACCTGTGATCCACTCCAGCTGAGAAGGGGACAATGGTCAGACTTCTGTGAGGACATGTGAGGTCAGCCAACACCACAAGCACATCCTGGATGCATGAGAAAGCCCAGATACAACCCTTGCCACACCTGACCTGCCTAGTGGAGTTGAAAGTCAAATAATTGGTTATTGTTGTAAGCTTCTGAGTTTCATTTGGCAGACTATGTAGTGGCAAATATTTGATAACAGAAATCATAATTCTAGCACTTATACAAATTCTCTTGAAAACGTTCACGCAGGCTTAATCTGTCTCATTTCCTGGCTTCTACTAGAAACCAAAAGGAGACATGAAATCTGCCGGTGTATCTCTCCATTACTGTTACCCCAGAACCTGAAAGTCAGTGGTATAAATGCAGCCAAGCTCAATGGGCAAAAACAGTCTGGAGTAATTGAGTTTAGGTGATTTTAAAACATCGTTCATCCGGAACTTCAGTTTTCTTCAGTGGATAAATTGAAAGGTGACACTTTGTCTCCCTCAAAAAAGTCTAAGACTCTCTGTAGCTGTATAATAAATAATCAGAAATTAAGTGAATATTCTTCAGTAATATAAAGACAAATAATTAAAGGCATCAAACTAAACACAAAAGCGAAAACATTAACTGCAAAATGCTACTATCAAGAGTGAGTGTGTCATGGTTTGGCGCTTATTTTGAAAAGGGAAACAATATAATACACAGGACACATGGCTTATAAGATTATTTATAATAGTCACCCAAAGAATCATAGGCAAGAGAGTGCACGAAATCTGTCCACACACTAAAATCAAGGAATCTAGCTGAAGGCCTGGATCCCACAGAAAATGTTCTGCATGAGTCCAGCTGAAGACCTAGAGCCCATGACAGTGTCTCATGCAGGCCTATTTCACAGATCTGTGCTAGGAAGGCCCAAAGGTTGGGGTGGAATCTAGAAAGTCTGTGCCAGTGGGATGAAGGATCTGTGCTAGCAGGCTGAGGAATCTGCACTGGAGCCAGGAAGCAATGCACAAAGTAAGAATCAGAGCTCCCCTGATAAGTACCACAGCCAACCTCAGCAGCAGTGAGGTTCTGAGCTCTTCTGATGATCTGGAAAGTCGAGTTCCCATCAGGAAATCCAATGCAGCAAGCTTTTTCAGGAGACTGAGCTGTGTACCTTCTTCCCCTCCGCAGCCAGGAAGCAATGCTCAGAGTGAGGACCAGAGCTCTCCCAAAGTGAACTGAAGCTATTCTTAGTACCAACAAGGTCCTGAACTCCTTGCAGGATGAAAACAGCCAAGTTCCTCAGGAAAGCCAGCATGACGAGCTCTTCCAAAACAATCAACAGCTCCTTACATGTTCTACCAGCTCCCAACAGCCTTTCTCAGTTCCAAACAGCCTAACTTCTTCTTCTCCAGTTCTGCCTCTGATGCTGCTGACAACAGACCCCAAGTGGGTCTCCCATACCCAATACCATGCTTACTCAGTTCAGCCGGGGGTTATAAGTTGACCACCAGTTGTCAATCTACTACAGAGTGGGTAGCAGAGATTCGAGCTAGAAATGCAGCTGGAGGAACCACAAAGGCCAAATAACAAAGTCTTCCTCAGGAGCCTTTGAGAAGGATCAGGCACAACTGGTAGATGTGGGTGGATGCTCAGAGTCATGGGTATGATTAGTGACAGTTATCTCCCTCCAGGCCTGAGAGAGGCTCTTTAGATTTTCTATGCTTATGTGCTTGGCTTCAGAGCCATAGATTACCTCCACGGATGTGTGACCCTCTTCAAAACATGACTTATGAGAGCAGTAGTAAAAATGTTCACCTTGAAAATTGTAAGAACGGCATCAGCTAAATCCCTTGTCTCCATTTAATCTAGTTGTATAAAGGAAATGTGACTCTTTTCAGGGCCACACTATGTTTCCCAAAAATGCTACTCATTTTGCCTTCCTGGTCCTCTTGCTCCATAACACGCTTTAAAATGCATTCACTGTGTTGCAACTGGTATGAAAAACAAATGTAATGTTTCACCTTAAATGTTACTATTGTTTTCTCATTTTAAATGAAATTAAAGTGTTTATGTGGAGCTCAGGTCAACAGGATCTCTGGCCCCAGGCACTAAGCTTCCCAGCTGTACCGAAGCATAGACTGAACTTTGTTTTGGAGAATTGTTCTAATCTTCCCTATCAGGAATTCTGCCCCAGCCATCCACCCATGCTCATACTGCTGGGTAGCACTGCGATACCTCAGCTCACTCTCACCAATGATCCTCTCTTACTGTTCGCTCTTTTTTCATAAACATTTTTTCATCTTTTCACATGGCTCTTACACACCCTCTCTCTATCCCCACAGCTTGTCATACGTCACTAGAAATTTTATGGTTGTTTGCCATAAGCCAGACGATGCTGGAAGTCACCTTTGAAAAAGGAAAAACATATCTATGTGCATTATAACTGTGACAATTTCAACCAAATTGAATTTTTCCTATTAATTTAGCAATATAAATTAACAAACTCAGATCAACTTTGAAAATGGGATATTTGAACGTAATACAAAATGTCTTAAAGTTTATCAAAAAACTCTTTAAAACCCTTTTGGGACCAGAGATCTTTATTGTATCTTAAAACTTGTAAATGATAACTAATTCCTCTGCTGTGCAGATTTACATTTTTAAAGGTAAATCTTAAAACTTGTAAATGATAGCTAATTCCTTAAAACTTGTAAATGATAGCTAATTCCTTAAAACTTGTAAATGATAGCTAATTCCTTAAAACTTGTAAGTGATGGCTAATTCCTTTGCTGTGTAGATTTACCTTTTTCCAACAAGAAAGAAAGAAATACAAGAGAAGTAAATACACTGAGTTCATTTCATGATGCAACATGGATGATTTCTAAAAACCACAGAAATGACACATAAAAGAAAACTGGATCAAAAGTACTAATGAATATTCAAAATAAAGTAGCTGTGGATCAATGCTAAAAGTGCACCAAATCATGGAGGCTTCACCGCTGATTTGCAAATGGATTTCTTATTTGAGAAAATAAATCATGTAAGTAGGTTGATTGACTACATAAATGTTCCAATTATTATAAATGATCTGATGATTTTTGAACTTTAATTCTGATTTAAAATGCCCAGAAATATGAAAATCTTTCTAAAATATTTCAATTATAAGAACTTCCTGAAAAAATCACATCAAAGTAATAGGAAATACAAACAAGACATAACCAGTAGAAAATAAAGACAGAACTTGTGTCAATATTGTATAATAAAATACCTTGTACAAATAAAACTATTCATAATGTACATAAAACATATAAAGAAAAACATATACCATATTCACAAAATAGAGCCTAAGTAAGAAAACTTATATTAGTTTCATATATTAGTAGGGTCCTTTCATATTAGGACCCTACTAGTTAGTAAGGTCCTTTTCTAATATGGTTTATTGTTGAGTATCTTTCCTTCACCTGGACTAGAAGCTATCCTGAATTTTGCATTTATTAGTATGATGGTACATGACTAAACAATATTCTGGTGATCTTTGGGTGCTTTCTAGATTTATAAAAATTGTAGTACACTGTACAGACATTTTGTAATAAGTCTTTTAAGTCAATATTATCCTTAGAGTTTTTCATGTTGATAGTTATACCTAATTATCTTAACATTTTCACAATTATGTGGTACTGTATTATTTGACTCATTCACCATATTCGTTCTCTCCTGTAGATGGATGTGTGAGGTTAACTGCTTGTGGAGTTTGTTTGATGACTTCTCTATGAGTATTCTTGTGTAAACATGATGAAATGTAAACATGAACTTTGTAGGAAAAGTTAGGACAATTACATTTATTATCATTACATATTTTCTTCTTTTTTTCCTCTATCTTTTTCTGAAAGAATTAAGTAAGCACTTTAGGCTTTTTATTTGATCCTCTTTGTCTTAGACTCAACTTTCTAGTTTCCATGTCTACCTTACTCTTTCACTTACCTTTTCTACAGTTATTTACCCCATTATTTTGCTGTCTTTGGGATTAATAATATTTTTCCCTGCTTCATTTCTGTCTTTCTCTACCGATACCTCGTTCTTAAATGGGTTACCCTTGAAATTTTACACGGTCTAAAGTTAGTCAATAGAATTTTCACACTTCAAAACAATAAAGTAATTCATATCTAATATCCCCTTTCTATCTTCACATCTTTTCCTTTGGTATTTTTAGCCCTAGGTGGGTATTTAGAATAACTTCACAAACACACGTTGTGTGTTCAATTAACCTAATGAAAGGAACATAATTTTATGACTATTTCTGCAGATTGTTGGTAAGCTTGCAGTGTTCTATTATTTAGTGAGTGTCAGAGGAAAGTCCTTTATGTTTTTGACTTGTCATTCAACTGCAACATAGCTGGATATCTTTGTAAAAACTGAAACGAATTTCATTGCAACTTATTTCAACTAACCCCTGGGAATTCAGAAAGTGGCCTATTAGAAATTATAATGCATATTTTAATAAATCATTAGGGCATCTTCAGGATGATGATTTTGTGGGAAATAAAGGCACATTTTGATTGGCCTATGTGCAAAGCTATTCTAGCCTTTATTAAATGTCTTTACTTTCCATAGTGATGTAGTTATTTGCAAAGTTTTTATAAGAATCCTTGTATGTTTATCCCAAAATCTAATTGGATAAACCAAGTTTGTATATATAACCACAGCAGTAATGTCACATTTGGAAGAATAGACAAATCTACCATTGCTTTTTTTATGTGGGAAAAAATGCTTACAAATTCCATCCAGAAATTTTCCAGTGTCTATTTTGAGCCAAAACCTTATGAAGAACCCCAGTTCTGCATTCTGCATTTTGAGCCAAACCTTATGAAGAACCCCAGTTTTTGACAGTTAATAAACTTATTAAAGCTTAAGGAACTTCAAAAGCAGACTCCATCTTTTCAATTAGAAATTCTGTAGTTGAAATCTTTCAGAAGTAATTTGAGTTCCCATGCTTTTCAGCCACTGTCCTCCCCAAACAGGAAAACAGATGAGGATAACTTGATTCTAGTTCGAGGACTGTGATCTAACGTATGATGCTAAGGACGTTATCGAGCCTTCAAGTGGAAGTCGCATCTCTTCTTTAGTTCCATTAAATACTCAACGAGGGTTCTGTTTTGTATTAATCAACACACAGTGATCTCTGGGTAAATACAACACACAAAGTGGAAGAGAAAATGAAGCTGATGACAACCAGAACATTGGAGGGCAGTTGTTCCTTCCTTCTGAGCAGTTTCTTTCCCTTTTACAATATCTATTGTACTTTTCAGATTTTATTTACTCTTTCAGGTTCTTATACTAGGGAGACAATATGATGTTTACACATGCAGGTCTGATTTATTTCACTTATGAGTATGGTATGTGGGTTGAGGGAAAGGAGAAAAGAAAGAAATGAGAAAGGGAAAATAGGTATGACGATACACTCTTACCTCTATCTCTTAAATATTAAATTTAGGTTCTCGAAGTAGTTTCCAAATCCCACAGTAAAGTTATATATTAAGAAATTAAATGTACAAGCTGAAAATAATCAGTGAAAGGAAGCTGCATATTTACTTTTTATTAATATGCCTGTTGATGAATTCTTATTTTTTGTATTATTTAAATGAAGACCTTACAAGACCACCTTCTACACTGATCTGATTTTTACTTCATAGAAATTATAGCAAGCTGGGATATATAAATGATATCTCTGTGTCCTTTACATATATCTCTAGATAAAATGGCATCTGTTAAAGTTTTTACATAGCAGATGGAAGGTCCGGAGTTGAATCCTCAGCACCAATAAACATGTAAATAAATAAATGTCATGTCTAATTAGAAAAAAAAGAACATTGGAGGGCAAATTTATTTGGTGAATACTGTATGTTAAGTGGGCAATCAAACATGGCAGGGACAGTGAGTTCGGTCACTGCAGCCTGAAATTCAAGAGGCCATGTAATAGTTTCCTGAGCACAGCCTGGGCCAGTCGAGGGAAGCCAAGATACTTTCTCTGCGCTTTCATCACACACAGTTTCTGCAAGTGGAAGATGAACCTTGAGCAGTGACACCTCTTCCTAGGAAATCTTGACCGCTTTGCTATCCTTATTTGTTTGCTTATCTTTCACAAGACCCCGTTACTCACTCCTGTCCTGGGCTTATCCTTGGTACTTCAGTACTCTGTGGCAATTTGAAATGTAAGAGATAGGCAGAGGTAAATCGATTTATTATATTCCTTTTTGCTGCTTTGAGATACGTTTAATGAAACAAACAGTGCAGATGTATGTTTATGCAACTGAGATAAAAATACCAGGAAAAGCAAGTCCCTGCTTGGCACTGTCCCAACATTTTTCATACATCCTATCATAGGAGACAACACTGTTGAACCTGCAGGGCATTATGGTAAGTAGAGTAAGTCAGGCTCAGAAAGACAAGTATCTCAGTGTCGTGTTTACAGCTAGAATATAAAGAAGTGTAGCCCACAGAAGCAGAGAGCTGAGTGGTGGTGGTGGCCAGGAGGAACAGGGAAGGAGGAAATTTTAGTCGAAGAATGTGTGGTTTCCGGGAGACAGGGTAGATAGTCCTGCAATCTACCGTATGACACAGGCTGTGGAGTTGATGTGTTGTATCTATGGACTACACTGAAAGAATAGAGCTGAAACGTTCTCAGCCCACACACCCATGCGCACACACACAGAAGTAGTGTCTGTTTGAGATAATGGATGTGCTAAGCACTTTAATTGTGATCATCTTTTCATGACGAATTGCATCTAGAAAAACATCATACTGGACACATAACTATACATAATTTTGTCAGTTTTACTTCTACAAACCTGGCTAAAAACAGCACTAGCAATATTTATCAAGCAAAACAATTTTTTGAAAATGGCATATACTTGATTCCCTAACAACCAAATGATTTCAAAGCCAAGTATAATCTAGCATGAATTAAATTTCAAAATCAAGAGCCCGATGTCTTATTTGTGATGTTATATTCATTCTCCTAAAGGATACTTTCAATACTTTATAAGCCTCAGGTCCTCAATACCTATGTACTTTTGAGTGTAAGGAGAACACTACCCCAGCTTATGCAGCTGGGAACGGTGGCAGGGCCAGGATTCCATCCCACATGGCTTGGACTGAGGAAAGAATCTTTCGTGTCTACTTTGTGTGGCTCAAGAAAGCTATGAGGGAGTGAATTCATGTCTATACCTCTGTCTCCACAGTCATTCTGTTTTAAGTCATTTGTCATATGAATTTACTACCAATTCAAGTTTAATGCTAAACATCTATGTAGTTATCATGGCAAATTAAGAAATACTATTATTATCCCATTTTTCAGTTGAGGAATCTTTATGATGTTAAGTAATTCTCAAAATGATCATCAATTACATACCTAGGAAACAGAGATTATGTGGTGTATATTTAGAGGAATTTGATTCTAAAGTTCATATTGTTACTCAATGCATACACATAGATCCATGCATACACTCATCACAGATACAGGTGACTACATAAAGACTCCAAAGATCATATTACTACTCAATACTACCCAAATATATTATCTCAGAATTAAAATTACTAATGCCTTTATTATGGTTAATTTTCCAGTTATTGGCTATTATTATGTGCTAAACACCATATATTTAATTGACATAACAGTCTTTCATGTGGAGTTAGTTGAGATTTATAGGAGATTAGTAACTTATCTCTTCCAGAATTAATATGTGGCAGAGCCAGGATTCCCAAGGAGAACTGTATCTGCAATCTGGCTTTCTACCTTCTCAGAGGGGGATTGGTATCAATAACATTTTATGAACCATCTAGAGAAGACTGATTTCTCCCCCAAAGATTTCCCTGTATTTGAGCCAGGTGAGGTTCTCTTATTCTGGAAAGCTCACTTTGTCTTTGAACATTGATTCCAAAAGACGTTTGGGATTTTCTAAGAAGAAATCTACCCCTAACTCTACTGCAGTATTTGAGGACCTGTTTCTAAGTAAGGGTTCCAAAAAGGCTCTGGGTATTCTCAGCCTGGCTAGAGGAAACGTACAGGTTCACATTATGCAAACACAAAATCACGTTACCTGTGTCCACAATCCCATACTGCTGTCCAAGTATGTGAGTATTTGCATCTCTGTGGGACTGTTCTATTGAGTAAGATCTGTCATCAAAAAGAACAGAAAGCCTTTCTTTGTCCTTAAGTGTGGCTTGAACTGATTTTTCTAAATGTCTCCAAAGTGTGTACTTTCATTCTATAATACATCCTAAGTGTTTAAAATATAAGAACTATAAAATCACTTGGCAGAAGGAGGCCTACTGATGCCCAGAAAGCCCAATTTATATTCTGTTGGCGGCCTGGCAGGCAACATGATTGATATCATTCAGATTTGAGACCCAAAGTGATAAATAGTTACACATGGCCAAGTGCCACACTCGAGGGCTCACAGCCCCCTGGTGAGTTATTGTTTTGTTTTGTCCCTAGTTCTCATAGACTGAACACTTCGTTTTCATAAATTAATCAGTGATGGCGTTTTGCATTTCTGATTTGTTACCTTTCTCCAAAGCCCTTTTGTTGCAGTTTATAATGCTGAGCGGCACAATTTCAAGCTGCCCAAAGAGATATAAAACAATTGTAAAATCAAAGGGCTTTCTGGTTGTTATCACCACAAATATACATGGCATTCTCTAAAAGCTTCATTACAACCATATTTTAAAAGGGTTTTATTATATATTGAATAGATATGAAAGAGTATTTTAAGTATGTAAATTGAAAGAAGTAACAGCAAAAGAAATGCATATGCCAGCTTCTCATTTTAAGAAAAAACAAAGAATAAACAAAATATTTCCTTTGAAGCTGCCTGTCTGCTCCTTCAGATTTCATGCTAATTCTTTGCCCGTAAAAAGTAAAAACTTTACTCAGTTTTGGGTTTAAACAATGTAATCTTTAAATTCTTTTATCTTTTGTAAATGGAGTTTTATTGTATAGAGTTTTTGTGATTTACATAATTTCTTTTATAGTTCACAGCATTTTTCACATTTTCAGTTTCCTCTAAATGTCCATGTGGTAAGGGTTTGGCTTTAACTTATTCTTATAGCGTTTTCATACTTCTAAATAAAAAAGTTATTTAAGAATACTTTAAGATCCCCATTCTGTTGGCATCTGAGATGCATAGGCACTTCTCAGCTGAAGAATGGAAAAGAAATATATGAAAAAATGTTCAGCATCACTGGTCAGTTGAGAAATGTAAATTAAAACAACACAGAGATTCCATATCACCCCAGAAAGAATGGCTATCATCTATAAATCAACCAATAACAAATGCTGGCAGGCTTGTGGGGATAAAGGAACCCTTCTCCATTGCTGGTGGGAGTGTAGACAATCATTGTGGAAATCAGGTGGAGATTCCTCAAAAAACCAGGATTAGATGTCCCATTTGACTCAGCTATTCCCTTTCTGGGTTTTTTCCCAAAAGAATTAAAAACATCATATCACAGTGATATATGTGCACCCATGTTTATAGCAGCACAATTTATAATAGCTACATCTTGGAAACAGCCCAAATGCCCATTAACTGAGGAATGGATAAAAAAGATATGATTTTTTATACAATGGAGTACTACTCAGTGATAAAAAAAGATAAACTCAATGCTTTTATAAGCAAATGGACACAACTGGAGACCATACTCATAAGTGAAATAAATCAGAATCCATGTGTAAACATCATATTGTCTCCCTCATGTGAGAAACTGAAAGAGTAAATAAGATCCAAAAGGTACATAAATATTGTGAAAGGAAAAGAAACTGCTCAAAGAAAGAATAACTGGGATGAGGGAAAAGAGAAAAGAAGGAAGGGAAAAGAAAAATACATATACATATACAGATGTATATACACAAGACAGCTAAGATAATACTACTACTAATTTCTATTAGTTCATTAAAAAGAACAGTTTGTTCTTACATTTGTTTGATTAATTTTGCATGCCTATATCTTATAATCTTAGCAACTACTTTGAAGATAACAATATGTAATATATTAATTTTTGTTGTGTCTCCTGTTGTCGTGTTTTGAAATTCTGTATTATTGCTTTTTATTATTATTTTTTCTCTTTAAAATAAAAAGAATCCCCATTCCATCTTTATACTTTTTTCCTTTGGCATTTTTTAGCCTCAAGGTAGTATTTACTATAACTTCACATATAAGCATTAATTGTGCAGTGCCATTGGAGACCCCTTAATTCCTAAAATGTGCTGCAACTCCTGGTTTTGGTCAGCTTTAGAGTTCCTCAAAAAGGCTATGTAGGACTGAGGTTTTTCTATTAGAAAAAAACTCCTGGAACACTCTGAATAATTCGTTAACACTCCATTGAACGCAGAAATGCTAGTGTTCACTCGTCAGGTAGAACACAATTAAAAAGGTTGCTGATCATCAGTAATTTTCACTGAACATATATATAATTGTGATTTTAAGATTATTCTGCATATAACTTCTTTATACTGTGCAAGAACTCTATACAGACAAATACACTTCCAGACCCATTTTATGGATGAAAAAATTGAGATACAGAGAAGCATGGTGAATTCTTTGAAGTTTTGCAGCTTGTAAGCAGTCAAGCCTGGATTTGAACCCACCTGGTACGATTCTGAAGATCTACAGTATCAGACAGAGTCAGAAAAACAGAGTGGATTTCAAACAGAAAACTCCCCCTGCAAATCACCATCTTCCTGATGTCAGGAAGACAAAGCCAAGGCTCATGTTAGGGCTGCTTCTCACAACGGTGCACTGCAAATCTTTCCTAAAAACAATCCAGTTTATTATTCATAGTGCAAATCCAATGCCAGACTCTAATTTTTAGAACTTAAATTTTTTACATGAGAATTTGGAAAGAAACTTTAGCAACTTTACTCAGTTCCTCCAGTGATTCCATCTTGTATAACAACAGTGCAGTGTCAAACCAGGCATTTGACTTTGTGTAACCCACTGACCATCATCGGATCCCACCAGCTTTACCTTCAGCTGTGTGTGTGTTCGGTGCGTGTATATACAGACGTATCTGAATGAGTAGTTCCGTGCAATTTTATCTCAGGTGAACTAGATTCATGTGACCATCACCACCGCAAGTATAATAAAGACTTGTTCTATCATCAAAGTCTCTCTTTATACTCACAATGATCCACCTCATCTACATTTAAAAATAAACATTTAGAATGTACTTATGCATTTACACCTAGTGGTTTGCCAAGTTAAAGCTTAAGAAAATGAAAAACAAAGTAAGTACAGAAATGGCAGCTGAAGTTATGAAAGACACAAGCCGGCTCTGAGGTTTCTTGTGCTGGATACAATTTTAGTTGGATATAGAGTTGTCTAAGTTTTTGAGTAGAAATGCTTAACTCTAAACATAGAAGGGATAAAGTCAGAGGAAAATTTCCTCATCATTGGAGTGGGGTTGTGTTGAGTAGGAGTAAATACAGGTAAGCAGCCTGATTCTACCATTTCTGACCTTATGACTGCATTTAATTTCTGAGGACACAGTTTCTTTCCTTGTTGAGTAGAAGTGGATAGAAGATACCATTATAAAGGTACCAAACCAATGATAGTGTAATAGAATGTTCCAGGCTCATCTCTTCCTCGTCTGTGCACTCCAGGTGAAAGCTCCTCCTCACTCACCTCTAAGGAAACATAGATGTCACTGCTGACTTGAAATAAAGTGCCATGCTAGGAAATTGTTGTGGGATGGCAGAATTTAGATTCCCAAAGCACAAGGCTGTGAAATGCCTGACAGAGAAGAATAGTTAGTGTCAGAGGTGCTTGATATAAAGAAAAAACTGGAGGACATTTCCCCGTGGCTCAAATATTTGTCATTCAGTGGAGCTCATGGAGACAACAAATAGCTTAGTTTCTTCACCATCTTCTCATGTACACAGAGCCAGGGAGCGCAAAGACAATATGGAGTCTTGGAGACCACAACACGGGATTTCTCATTGATTCTCTTACGTAATTATAGATACAGAGGCTACCACGATGAAATAGAAAAGAAATCTCTAAGTTAGGGTAGCAGGACATAGTCATTCTAGACAAATCCCTACAATGTTAAAATTAAGTCTTGGGCAAATCATTTTGTTTCAAAATCTTTATTTTTCTGCAAGAGAGTATAATGCTTGCCTGCCTGTTTATCTTTCTTATAGTGTTGAGATGAATAAAATGAAGGCACATAAAAATTATGTATGAATGGCCAAATGAGATATAGATATAGACTTAGACATTAGCATAGAAATTGGCATAGATATACACACATAGTGTGAACATATGACAACCACCCTTATATACACATACACATATGATTTGCCAAGTGTTGTACAGACATAGTAAATATACAGTGTGTGAATATATACCTGTGCCTATGAGTGTATGTGTGTATCTGTGCGTGTTCAATTGGTAGTTATATTATTTGATATTAATAATCATTACTATGGAATAATGTCACAGTTACCATTGTCATTTTTCAAGAAAAAGGAGAAAATATATTTAGAGTTTTTCTGCTTCTCACAGCAGAGAAACTAAAAAGCAATTATCACCTGAAAGTTGGTATACTGTGACAACTCAAGACATGTGGTAATGACAAAAGCTACTTCCCTTTGAAAGTGTGTGGGACACAAAAAATTCATAGCAATTTAAGTCAGAAAAGAACTGACTTAAGTCTGGCTGTTTCAAATTCCAACTGCCTCATTTAAGAGATGATTAATTCACAGCACAAAGAAAGGGACCTAGACCAATTACTGATGGGTACCAGACTCTGATAAATGCGGGAAAAGAGAAAGACTAATAAGAGAATTGATCAAATCAATTCTCACAGGGAAGGAAGACATCCAAACATAGGCACTATTTGTACAAGGCTTTAGTAGATAGATAGGAACAGATGGAAGTTGGGACATGGAAATTAATTCCATTTCAATAAACCTTGGGAATTTAGGTCCAAAGGCAGGAGCTTACAGAATGTGTCCCTAAGTTTTAGTTTTTGTCCATGTACTTTCCAGGACAAGAGGATGACTGGCTCTTATTTGAGAGTGTTGAGTATGTTGAATAGTTGACTTTTTAAAGGGAAAATAGAACCACATTGAGTTCTCTCATCAATAGAAACACCTATGCGATTAGGGACAGAAAGTTCTTCCCAAAATTTGCTGTCTCTTATATTCGGTGTGAGAATAACAAATACTATAATGCCTGGCCTCTACTCTCAGGCATTCTTATCTAATTGTTATGGAGTACAACCCAAGCATGGAGGATTGTTATTTTCTTTTCTTTTTTTTTTTTAAGTTCCCTTGGTGTTTCTACTATGCAGAAAATTTGGGAACCACCGTGTAAAGAAACCAGTTAAGGCACAGCAATGTTAAAATGCTAGCTACTTGCCTAAGAGCAGACATGTGAACTTCTCCTTAATGCCCTGGCATGGATTAATTAATTAATTAACTTAGTAGACCAAGGAAAGTCAAGGTAGTCAATATCAACTGTTGATTGTTGACAGGCTAATACAAAACTTTGAAAATCACAGAAAAATCTATGGTGTGGTTTTATTTTCTCATTTATCCTTTCTCCCCGTATCTGCCTTTCTTTTTCTTCCCTATAATCCAAGCTACAGTAATAGTAAAAACTGATGATATATGAGAAAAAAAGTTTCAGAAGCACATGATCCCATCCTAAAAAATCTTTTTTTATATCTCATAAAATAGTTTTACATGCAAACTTTGGTTCAACATTATGGTGAGAATGGCATCACTGTACCATTAACCTACAGAATTTAAGGAATTTGCCCAAAGGAACCTTTGTGGTATGGCTATGAATTAAAGCCTTTAGATTTAAATCCAGCTCATTTTCTCTTTGTAGACATAATTTGGAGCATAAGATATATAAAATATAAATATTATTTTCAAGGTGCTCTGTATTTCACATCATTTAACCTGTTTTGATTAGGAAAATATTTAATACACAATTTTACAATGGTCCATATACAAAGGTTCTGAATCATAATTTTGAGTAGGTATTTTGCTCACAATAGAACAATAAAAATAGTCTGTAGATTATAGAATATGCTTGGGATAACAAATATTAGTTCCTGTGAAAATAATACTAGGAATAATTGGATCCCTATTCTACACCTAAAAATTGGAAGTTGCTATTAACAAATACTAAAGTAAATATATTATTTGCAGCACTGGAATTAACACTGAGAAAATTCAGTAATACTAGTCTTAGAGTGATTTTTGGTCATATTGTCAATTATGTTCTAGGAAATGAGCATTACTTACTTTACCGCAGAAATAGTCACTGCAACTCTCCAATTAAGATAAATGAATTATCTCCCATTTGGACTTGAATATCAGTCTATCTGGAATCAGTTGTTAGGATTTTTACCACTGGGATGCAAGAAACATCACCAATGTTTATCATACAACTCTCCTCCCTTAAGAAATTACTTTAGAATACAGGCAACAGGTGAAAATCTCAAAGATGTGACATTGCTTAAGGCTACAATGAGAAGTCCTGAATCTTCTTGGGAACTCTGTAGTGGTGAGGGCTTTGGTCATGCAGGGTCTGGGAGAAAACATAAAAACAACAAAGACTTTTCAGATCATTAGACCTAAGTTTGTTCATTTTTTTTTCATTTTAAAGAGTAGAAAAACCCAACAACAATGAAGACAAAAACAAAGACAACACAGAAACAGCAAAAAAGATACATGACCTGAAAACAAAATGATAGGAATTAACAATGGTTGCCACATTCCATACTGTTATCTTCAATGAATTTGCTCAGTCCACCAGATGTAAGAATGCAAGATTAATCAAATAATCAAAGACAATAACAAGTAATAAAAAAAACATTGGAAATGATACAGAACTTCACCATACGAGATGGTAGGAATTCAACAATGGTTCTTATATTGCATATTGTTTTCTTCAAATCAGTCGTTCTGATTACCACAAACAAGCATGCAAAATTAGTCAAAAAAAAAAATGTTAAGCATTAACCATTCCTTTCAGTAAAGCACAGACATCAGCAATACACCTATCCCAGCTATCTTTGCATATACATATAATTTTTTTCATGTTAAAGAGAAGAGAAAAAAACCAAAGTAACAAAAACAAATACATAAACATAACAATAAGAAATAGAAATGATACAGAATTTCAAAACAAGGTGCTACGAAATTAACAATGGTTGGAATATTACATGATGTTATCTTCAAAGTGGTTGCTCAGGTAACCAGATATAGGCATGTAAGACTGATCAAACAATTACACATTAACTATTTCTTTCAATAAATCAATAGAAATTAGTAGTACAATT
>NW_004955476.1:2303256-2317673 GCF_000276665.1 Chinchilla lanigera
TATATTTCTCTCTTGTTTCTTTTTCCTCTCCCCTCCTTCATTCCAGTTGTTCCTTCCTATTTGAACAGTTTCTTTCCCTTTTACAATATCTATTGTATCCTTCATATTTTATTCACTTTTTCAGGTTCTTATAGTAGAGAGCCAATACAATGTTTATACATGTGAGTCTGATTTATTTCACTTATGAATATGGTCTCTATTTGCATCCATTTACCTATAAAAGCCTCTAGTTTGTCTTTCTTTATAGTGAGTAGTACTCCATTGTATGAAAATACCACATCTTTTTTTATCTATTCCTCAGTTGATGGACATTTGTGTCTTTTCCAAGATTTAGCTATTATAAATTGCTCTTCTATAAACATGGCTGCACATATATTGCTGTGATATTATGTTTTCAGTTCTCCTGGAAAAATACCTAGGAGGGCAATAGCTGGGTTGAATGGAACCTCTAATCCTAGTTTACTAAGGAATCTCCAGACTGATTCCCACAGTGGTTGCACCAGTCTACACTCCCAACAACAGTGGAGAAGAGTTCCAATTTCCCCACAGCTCCAACAACATGTGTGATTGTAGACCTAAATTTAATTGTAATCCTGCTCTTCTCTAGCTGTGTGCTCCTTGATGTACTTCCTGATTTCTCATAGCCATTATTTATTTATCTTTAGGAAAATAGAGGCAGTAGCAGACATCAGTGTTCTCCAAGGTTTTTGCTCTCTAGATTAAGAGCCTCGCATTCTAAGATTATAATTGTTTTGTTTTCTTTTCCTTTTTTGGAGACAGGGTCTCACTGTGCAGTTCAGGTTGGGCTTGAACTCACTTTGTAGCCGAGGCTAGTCTCAAACCTGCAATGATCTGATCCTCCTGCCTCAGCCTCCTGAGTGCTGGGATTACAGGCATGAGCCACCATGCCTGGTCATTCCAAGATTAAATTAAAGGGAAAAATAAAATTCTATTCCCCAAATTACCCGGAAGCTAGGATACAAACATATGAGTGAACTTCTGGAAAAGTACACCCCTCCAGGGTTTTTCTTCAGAGATGAATTACAGGAGAAAACATATTAGCTGTTGGTCAAAGGAGGTGGCAGGTTCCCTAACCCATGGTGTGGTTATTTCTCCAACACTTCCAGTAATTTTTTAAGTGAATGGCACCAGTCAACAGATTTCTTCCTCTTTAAACCTGATGGCATGGCTTCTATCACTTGCTACTAAAAACAATAATTTGAAAAGAATTCATAGTATCCCAAAGTGCTTCATCAGTGTTTCCTCTCTTGCCTCTATTACTGGAGCTAAACTGAGTTCACCAACATTTCTATCTGCTTTGCACATGCATTCATTTAATCCTCTCCTGGTGCTTCTTAGTCATTCTATGCAATGCCTTCCGAACCATGAAAACAACAACAACAACAACAAAAACTGGATTGAATAAAAACCCTATTGAAGAAGTCACGTTATTAACTCCTTTTATTATACATTTCTAAAAAGAGCTAATGTACTGAAAAAGTAAATGAATCACAAGACAATGGAAAGATCCTTCATAGACCAGTTGGAGGGTCTATATGGGTGCATAAGAAAGGCCACTGAAGCAAGAGATCACTCTCAGGACATAATTCAGATGGGAAGAGACCCGTCAGAATCGGAGCATGCCATGAGAAGGCTGAGAATATGAAACACATGTGCTGCTGCTTTACTCACAGCTGCAGGTCACGGTGCAGTATTCCCACTAGGAATGGCAGACTTGAAGCATGGCTTTCACAGTAATTTGTGATTTAGCTTTAGTAAATTGATAATGTGAAGCTTAGGACCTCTCTGTCTAAACTCTATTTTTCCTTGTATTATCCTGAGGTCTTCTAACCTATTTTACTGCCACTGATTTTAACATTTCATTGATTATCTATCATTTACTTTAATTTTTCTCTCTGGGAAGGAATATATAAAAACTGAAATAAAATTCTATTAAATACTTCAATGAAACCTGACAAGTATGTACACACTACTAATTTACATCTCAGGCAAGATATATAACATTTCCATCACCCTAGAAGGTCCCTTTCCAGTGGTCCCACCAAAATGGTATTCATGGTTCTTATTTCTAGCACCAAAAAATACATCCCCCTTATTCTAAATCTTTACATGTATTAAATTATAGAGAAAAAATCCACCCATTGGAAGTTCTTTTCTCATTATATTTTCAAGACATATTAAAGTTTTGTATGTATCACATTTGTCCCAATTTGTCTATTTTAGCACGACTGCCATGTATTCTAAGGAGATACTGTGCATTTTTTTTAAGTGCTGGAGATCTAACCCACTACCTCACACATGCTGTGAAAGTGCTGTATATTAAGCTACAGTTCCAGTCCTGTACCAATGTTTTACAATATGTTTAGTTGATTCTTTTTGGATTCCCAAATTCTGACAATAATTATGGACTATTCCTAACTTACAATAATTCAACCCAATGATTTCTGACTTTACAAAGCTGTGGAAACAGTATATGCTCAGTAGCAATCATACATCAAATTTGAATTTTAGTCCTTTCCCAGGCAAGTGATACAAGGTATGAGATTCTCCCACAATGCTCTGCTGCTTCTGGGTCCTCACAAATGGCAATTTCCAGTCAGCTGTGTAATGATGATGGTAAACTACCCACACAGTGCTCTGTGTTGCCAAAATGTTTTAGATACAGTACTGTGCTTTGTGTTTTTGTATCCCATCCCGCCAATAAAACACTCATCTTTGTTGGTACACAAAACAGTCAACACTTTATTATACCACAGACTTTGTGTTAGATAATTTTACCTAGGGTTGGCAAATGTGATTTTTCTGAGCACATTTAAGATAAGATGGGCAAGGCTTTGATTTCGGTAGGTAACATGTATCCAAGGGATGCTGGCCAGTTTTTCAATTGATAATGGGTTTATATTGGTGTGGAACATATTATACGTTGAGGAGTATCTGTGTTATCCTGATTGTAGATCAGGTCTTCTTGCTGTGCACGTTTCATAACTTTTCTTTATTAAATGACTCTGGAGAGTGCAGTATAACTTTTTTGTTTTATTTATATCAAAGAGACTCTTACCCTTGGTGCTGTGGTGCTTAGAGCAAGAAGCAGTTCATTCTGTTTTCTCCCACAATTCAGTCAAGCCGGGCCTGCACCCCATTTTATTGACATGGGATACACCGTGGATCCCCTCCAGGGCCACCATGCCACCAATGCACTTCGCACCTTGTAAAGGAAGGAATGAAGACTGGGTTTCAGTGTCACAGAATTTTCTTTGCTTTGAATTCAGTTCTTGCAGAAAGTCTAATCCTGAAAGCTACAGTATCTGATTTCACAGTGGTTTCCTCTGTCTTTTCATAGCTACTTCCTCAGCAACATTTTGTGGCACCTGTATGTTTGTCAGAATGAGTTATTAACATTCGAGTTTGGAATTCTATCCAGGACTGGACCATCCCAGGGGCCCACACCATGATCTGTTACTTGGTCAGTCTTTGGTATGCCCATCCATTTCAAAACTGTGCCCAGCTCGAGCATTCACTTGTCACCAGTAGGATGGTGAATCACTTCTGGCACGTATAGGAAAGGATAAAGTCTAATGAGAATCCAGTGTATCAAGTGTCTTAAATCTATTAATGCCCTAGAAGACAATGGTTTTTACTTTACTGTAATTTTATTCTCCCTCTATTTTCTTCCCTGTGATGTAGTTATTCTTAATTTATTTATTTTGCATAACTGAAACTTTGTACCCTTTGCTCAATGACTTCTCATTTCTTTTCCCCATAGACTGCACCATATGTGGAACCGACTTCTATTTGTCATATAAGTGAGATATTGCAGTATTTACATTTTTATGCTTGAATTATTTTACTTATCACATCCTTCAGGTCTATGAAGACTGACACAAATGTCAGGATATTGTGCTTTTAAATAATTGAATAGCATGATAGTTTAAGGATACACTATGTTTTTAAAAATTCATTTGCTCATTGATGGATACTTATGTTGTGCCAATATATTGGCTATGATGAATGATACTGCTATGAACGTGGCAGTGTAGGTATCCTTTCAAGATCCATATCTCAGTATTTTGCCTATTTTGCCTGTAGGTTTTGATTGTCATGTTGATTGGCTTAGGAGACTCCTAGAATGATTGTTGGTTCATGAGGGTGTGAATCTCATCAACACATTTCAACCACTGGTAATTTCATAGCTATGAAAGGTCCTACTTGCAAACAGTCCAAGAAAGGAATGGGCTATCTGGAGGTAGGACCTGGTTGGAAGAATTGACTCACTAGTGCATGACTTTGGGAATTACATCTGCTCCTTGGGCCCCTTCCTTTCTGGTGCTTTCCAACCTCTCTGCAACCTGGGTGTCTTACATTCAGCAGCTTTTCTTCACCTCGTCCTTCTACCATCAGGTCCCTGCCTTGGAGCCAGGTGACAATGGACTGTACCCTGTGGAACCATGAGCCCACATAAACCCCTCCTCCTTTGCATTGTATGGGCCAGGAATTTTATCCAAGCAACAGGAAGCTGACTAATGCAGATTATACCAGTTTGCTTTCCTGTGGCTCAGGCAACATACCTGGCACTCTGACCTTAAAGGGGTTTGTTTGGGCTCACAGTTTAGTCCACAGTTGGCTGGCTCTGAGGCACAAATGCTGTAATAGACAGGTGTGGTGGAGGAAAATGGCTCTCTCAGGTTCCAGGTTGCAGAAAGGACAGAGGAACTAGGCACAAGAACAAAACTTTCCAGATTGTACCCTCTAACAGCCATATGTGGACCCATCTCCAAATGCATAAGATTTTTGGAGGACATTTTTTCACTAAATCATAGTATTCTGCCCTTGGCCCCCAAAAGGCATTTTGCATTTGATTATGGAAAATGCATTCAGTTGATCTCGTAGCATTGCCCATTACAGCAAAGTGAAAATTAAATTCTTCTATGGCATTAATGAAGTATGGTAGACCTGAAGACATAGCTCATGGTTTAGTCCACATGTGGCTATCTCTAACACATAAGTGGAATGGTAGAAGGCACAGCAAAAGAAAGCTGCTCAACCTAAGGCAACCAGGAGGCAGAGAATGAGCAGCAAGGAGTCAGGGGCAAGAATACATCCTTCCAGGTCACACCCTACTCACCTCCCTCTTTGAGAAGGCCCCATCCCCCACACAGGATACGCATGGGGAACATCTTAGATCTAAACCATAGCATAGATATACATCTGAAGAGGGATTATTGTATCAATTCATGATTGTGCTTTTATTTATTTTTCTTTTTTTCTTTTCTTTGGTACTGGGAATTGAACTCAGGACCTTGCATTTGCCAGCGTGCACTTGTGCCTCTGATCTATATTCCCAGCCTTCTGTTTTTAATTTGTAAAGGAAACTATATTGTTTTCCATAATTCCTGTTCAATACAAATCCCCTCCAAATACATGTAAGAGTTACATTTTCTCCATCTCAAACAAAATCTAGATATTTTTCTTTCTCTCTTCTAATACAATAGCCATCACAAGAGACGTGTGGCACTGTCCCAGTGCTTTTTCCTGTATTTTCCTGATGATTGAGACTATTGATTACTTTTTCATATACCCATTGGCTATCCGCATATATTATTTGGAGAACAGTGTATTAGAATGCTTTGTTTATGATCCTATGCATCATTTTATTGGGTATGGAATTGTCTGAATTTCATCTATATTTTGGATATTAAACTCTCATCAGAAGTGTTCAATTTTTTTCCTTCTGTATGTTGCCTATTCATTTTAATTGTTTTGGAGCTTGCTAAGTAAAATAGTCTTTTCAGAAGTTCTTTCTTTGACCTAATCTTAGTTGTGAATGATTGGCCATGTCCTCTGCACAAAGAGGTAGCTTCACATTGTCTTTTCTGATTCTAGGTATTTATTTCTTTTTCTTACCTGATTTCTTTGGTTGGTATTTCTAAACCTTAGATAAACTTGTGCTCTGTGCTATGTGCTCTTTGTCATTCCACCATATCTTCTTAAGGCTCCACTGTTTCAGTAATGTCTTTTTTATGTGGATCACTTATTTCAGAAAACCCCACCAATATTTTAATTAGCAGCCATTGATCAACACTATAGTGGGGCTGGGGATTTAATTCAGTGACACAGTGCCTGCCTGGCAAGTGCAAGGTCATGAGTTTGATTCGTGGTACAGGAAAAAATAAAACAAACAAACAAACAAAGCTATAGTATTGTTTTCTTGTGCTATATCATTACATTTTATTTTATCTCAACAATCTTCTTTTTAATGGAGATATTCTCTCATGATTTTGCAAAATTTCTCCAAGTTTTAAGGTGACTAGAGAGCTAGAGAGAGAAAATCATAATTAAAGCACACCTGGACCATTGATTGCTTGTATAAATGTTTAATAGGAATACCACCATGCATAATCCATTCTGTATTGTCCATCATTTTTTTTGCTCCAACAGCCTGCTAGAAAAATTGCAACATACCCTTTCAGGCCCACAATGCTTAAAATGCTGAATATCTTGACCTTTACATAAAAATCTTGCCTATCTTGGATGTAATGAATCCTAAAATTTGGTAGAAATATCCAGGAATGATGGTACGTGCTTGTAATCTCAGCACTAGGGAGGCTGAGACAGGAGGATCACCATGAGTTTGAGGACAGCCTGGACTACATAAATGAATTCAAAGTCAGCCTGCAATACATAGCAAGACCCTGTCTCAAAACAAAAATTAGGAAAAATAGGTATGCTTTCCAGTTCTTCCAATTTACCAATCAGGTCTATATTCACAGTCAGTCCACCCCATCTCAAGTCTTACAATATTCTCTAAAATTAATGAGCAGTGAGCTAATATATCTAAAGCTTGTGTTATAGTACAGAAACTCAGGAAGGTAGTGGTACTCTTGCTGCTACCTTACCGATATTCTCCATCTTTTCTTTTCCTCCCATCTATGCTGTTTGTACCTCACTCCCAACTACCAGCTCCCCTGGCTGTGGTCACTCATCTTAAGCAGAAGTGTTTAAGCCCCTTGACCCATATCCTTTTCAGGCTGGGGTTATTGTGTGTCTGAAATTATGATCAGAACTGGGTAAGGGAATGTCATGAGGAAGCCAAGAGAATCACCTGAGTTCCCCATGTACTCAATTTGTTCATTACGTAAAAATGTTCCTACCTTTTCTCATAATCTAAGTCAGTCATTTCTGCCAAAATTACAACTATTCTTGTGGCCTGCTTGTCTCTGAACAGAAGAAGGCCAAAGAAGCCAAGCAGAATTCATAGCTTATCAGTTAATGAGTCTGTTGTGTCTGGTGGCCTTTTTGGTGATCAAGACCTCTAAATCCAAAGAGATTAGAATTGCACAGCTGAATTCATAATGTCTTGCTAAACAAAGTAAAGTACCCAGATATACAAAAGAATTCAGACAAAGCAATCTGACAGCCCCTTTTGAGAAGTTACTATGATATACATTTTTTATTATAACATCCTTTCTTCACTTAAATTTCCAAGTCTTTTTAATTAGATGAAATTTAAAATAGAAAGTTGGAGAATTACTTAACAGCTGATACAGACATAGAAAAGTACTTTAAAAATACCTAGAAATTACATGTGTAAGATTTTAATATCATGGAGAAAGTATATGACTTTCAATAAAAAAGACAAATGCGAAGCTGCAGATATTTTGGAAACTTTATTGTCTTCTTCTGACTCATATATCCTCTGATTTTTTATTAGTACATGTTCGCAGTGCATAATATTTACATTCATGTTAGGGAGTAGATACATGTACTTAACATGTCCTGATTCTTTTTCTTCCCTGTCCTCTCCCCTCCCTCTACCCTCCATCTCTAGATGTCCTTTCGTCTTTTGAGGGGTTCACTTTTGCAATGCGTAATGACTGCAGTCATTGCGGGTAGTTGGTAGAGGAAACATCTCAATTCTTTTTATATCCCTGTCCCTTCCTGCACCCTCTTCCACCCTGCATGTCTTGGACCCTGTAGTGGTTGACTGATTGTTTCAATCTGAGAAGTTTAGAAGCTTAACTAAACTTGGCTTAGAAATTTGCTCAGCAATTCTACACCCTAGGGTGTTAGAGGAGCCACCCTAGGGTATATCATCAAACTAGATGATATAAAAGGGAAAGAAAGAAGGACAGAGGGGTTCCATTCTTCAGAGGAGCTCCAGTCTTCACCTTCAGCTTGGACGTGGTCTCCTGCCTTCTAGTGAAAACTCTTTGGCTTTTGCCTTGGATCCTTCAGCCTTCTGTCACAGACCCATCAGCCTCCTGATACAAACTTGCAGGCGACACTGCAGTGAACTCTAGACCCTGGACTGAATGCTTCACTCTCCATTGTGCAGATACCCTCTTCATGCTTCCTTATCCAACTCTTTGGCTGAACATCATAATCCAATCTTATAATTTCTTATACATTTGTATATCTTGTATTATATCTGTTTCTCTAGTAAAACCCTGACCAATACAGGTCCCTTCTTACTTGTAAGTGAATTAAATCACAAAGTATACACTTGGAAGACACTACACCAAGATTGCTTGGAATCAGCAATAAGTTCATGCAGACACAAGACATTACTAAACCCTGTTTTAACAGACACATTAAAGAAGGGGGCAGATCCATGCTTCCCCCTTACAAGGGAGTGATATGTCAGGGAAGTGTGTGGCAGAAGGTCACAGCACATCTTTCCAGACATCTGTACATGGAGAGGTGTGGAGTCAGGGTGAGAGCTGACTTTGGTGCTCCTGTACCTCATCCATCTCTTACATTTCATCTTCCTTGATCTGATGCAGCACTAAAGATGATGCCAGCTTCATGGAACAACGCTTGAGTTTTGCTTCTAATGCAAAAGCCACAGTAAGCAAAGAGTAAGGCCAAATGGTAGGGTTCTCTTTGGGAATTGCTCAGAGTGCCTTATTCCTGTAGCTGCTGATTTTCTGCATTAATATTTGACTAAATATCCCCTTTTGATCTAAGCCCAGTAGGTGAAAGACTTTAGCAGACTCCTACATGAGAAACGAATTCAGGTTTTTCTTCACTGTCAGCCACTACAAGGCAAAAAGAGATCTGTAAAGATAAACAGGGAAGAACTGCAGGATATAAAAAGTGGAGTTCAAAGAGTTTTGTGTGAAGCTTCAAAGAAGCAGTGCTGTACTGAAATAAATTTATTTTCTGAAATTAACATGTTATGAAAAATTCAAAAACAAGACATTTAGAAAATACTGGATGCATGTTAGAAGACATTGCTATCTGCATACATTTCCGTTTAGCTAGGTATAGAATTTTTCCACATTAGTAGAAGCAATTCTGGGCAACAAAGACAAGTCAGGTGACATCACAATCCCTGACTTGACATTATACTACAAAGCGACTGTAATAAAATCAACATGCTACTGGCTAAAAACAGACCTGAGGATCAATGGAACACACTGGAAGAAACAGCCACAACCATAAACACACTCAGCCACCTCATCTTTGACAGGGGCCAAACAAGTTCACTGGAAGAAAGATAGCCTCTTTAATAAATGGTGCTAGAAAAACTGGCTTTCCACATGCCAAAGACTGAAAATAGATCCATGTCTATCACCATGCACCAAACTCAGGTCAAAATGGATCACATATCTTAATATTAAAATAGAAACACTAAATCTACTGGAAGAGAAAGTAGGTAAAAGTCTTGAAGATATAGAGGTAGGCAGAGAGTTCATGAACAAAAACCAAACTGCACGGGAAATACTTCAAAGAATTAATAACTGGGATCTCATCTTACTGAAAAGTTTTTGCACATCTAAAGAAATCACCAGCAGAGTAAAAAGAAAACCCACAAATTGGGGAAAAAATTTAGCTGACTATTCCATGGACAAAGGACTTCTACCTAGAACATATAAAGAATTAAAAAACATCAGCCCTCCACCTCAAGTTCAAAGACCCAATCAAAAACTGAGCATCTGAGATGAATACACACTTCTTAGACAAAGAAATACAAATGGCAAACAAATGTACAAGAAAATGTTCAACATCATTAGTCATTTGAGAAATGCAAATTAAAACAACTCTGAGATTCTATCTCACTCCAGCAAGAATGGCTATCATTAAGAAATCAACCAATAACAAATGCTGGAGAGGCTGTGGAGAAAAAGGAACCCTTTTCCACTGCTGGTAGGAGTATAGACTGATGAAACAACAGTGGAAATCAGTCTAGAGATTCCTCAGTAAACTAGGACTAGAGGTTCCATTCAACCCAGCTATGTCTCTTCTGGGTATTTTCTCAGAAGAACTGAAAACAGCATGTCAGAGTGACATATGTGCACCCATGTTTATAACAGTGCAATTTGCAATACCTAAATCTTGAAAACAACCCAAATGCTTATCCACTGAGGAATGGATAAAAAAGTTGTGGCATTTTTATAGAATGGAATATTACTCAAGTATAAAGAAAGATAAAGTCAAGGCTTTTATAGGTAAATGGACACAACTAGAGACCATACTCATAAGTGAAATAAATCAGACCTGCATGTGTAAACACTGTATTGTCTCAGTAGTGTAAGAACCTAAAAGAGTGAACAAAAATTAGGAGGTACAATAGACACTGTGAAATGAAAGGAAACTCCTCAAGAGTAAAGAACAGCTGGGATGAGGGAAAAGAGAAAAGAAGGGGAAAATTATGTGTATATGTATCCACAGGATAGCTAACATAGTTGTACCACTGACTTCTATTGCTTTTTGGAAAGGAATAGTTAATGTTTAATTGTTTGATCAATCGTACATATCTATATTTGTTTACCTGAGTAACCAATTTGAAGATATGAATATGTAATATAACAACCATTGTTAATTTCCGATCACCTTGTCTGAAATTCAGTATTGCTTGTTTTGTTTTCCTGTTATTTTGTAAATGTATGTATGTTTGTTAATGTTTTCTTTATCTTTTAAAAAAAAAGAAAAAGAATTTTTCCACAGCATTGTGAATGCAGGTCCTTTGCCTTCCAATCATAATGCATAGGAAAAACTTGAAATATGCCTGGCCTTCACAAGATTAAATGTTTTTCTTGGAAGTATTGAAGATTCTTTACTTTAAAGGAATAAAGATCGAGCCAGGATATGTCAAGAAACATGCTTCACTTTCCCATTACTCATTTCTAGTATAATATAAATTTATTATATTGAGCCACAAGATTTTTCCACAGAGAAATGAATGTTTTTTCAAATCAACCATTGATCTCATAGTTATAGAATATACCAGAAGTATTCTGAGAAAAATCACAAATAATACTATTGTACCTAAAACCATTTCAGGATTTAAAACATGAAGTAAATAGGAAACAAATATGAATCAGACAAAATATCTTTTTTCTACAAAACTTTTAAAGTAACAAAATCATTATTACTTGTAAGAGAATTAACTGCTTTCTTATAAAATGCAGCAAAACCCACAAGAGCAAAAATTAGAAGATTATTCAATTTCATGAATGAAATAAAATGTATATCTAAAAAAGAGAAACAAAAGCAAAAAAGACTATTTTATGCCAGCAATAGAGAGTTGAAAGATATTATAATCCTGACTGCAGCACTGAAGAATCTAAGTAATAGTAACATGAAATTTGAAGGAATTTTATGTTTTATGTTACTAAATGTACAGTGATATATAAAAGAGAACATCTAGGAAAGAGCTAGATGTTAAAAATTTTGAATCCTTCTCAAGTGAATTTTTAAATTTATTTATACTTGTCAATTAATAAAACACTAAGTACTTCAAAAATGATGTGGGTCAAATATTCTCTTGTGCAAACACCAAATTCACTTTATCAGAGTAACTGGAATTATTTTGTCTTTTTTTAATCTTGTGGACATAAAAAACATTTTTCAGAGGATAAAACTTTTAAAAAATGACATTTTCAAAAAGATTCGTGATTACATTCTTATCCACCAGATGTTAAAATACACCTCTTTTAGAAGATATACAATCGAAAGTATACTATTGGCAAAAAAAAAAATATTGAATAAATCACTTGATACAAAAAGAAAGACTCCCCATTACTGTTACTTACAATTTTTCCAATCACTTTGGAAGGCTCAGCAGTAAGATTCTAATGCAATTTTTTAACAATATTACAGCAAACATTTCCAATAGTTTAAAGGAGTAGTTCTCAAATTGTGGTCCCTTACACTGTAGGAGTCTTAGAGACTTGTTCAAAAGTCCTCAAGCTTAAAACTATTATAATGATGGAAGTTACTGCAAGCACTAGTAGAAAAAAAATCTGGAACACAAATTGTGCTAATGGTCCATGATCTTCACTGCCTTGCACATAACAGGGAGAGAGACAAAACAATAGTTTGCCTAAGAACGCTCCTGATAAAGTCACAAAAGTAATAACTGCATTTATTATTGATCTTTTAATGAGACTTTAAAATTTTCTGTGTGACAAAAGTGAAAAACAGGCATAAAACACTTTTCCTTTTGTGAAAGCAAATGTTTTTTATAAAAAAAATTCACCTGTAATTATGTTGAGGAAAGTGGGTATAGCTGCCCCCTCTTAAAATTATTTTTACCAAAACAACAACAGAAAAAATTGGATAATGAACAAAATGAGGCTCTTGCATCAGTAAAAATGGCTTGTTATGTACTTTTGGAACTAATAAAATATGAGCTTTGACGTAAAAATTAATATTTTGGAAAAACTTACATCCACTAGCATGAGCTTGACGGTTTCCAAATGTGTAAGTATTTTTCTGATGAAATTAGTAATAATAAGTCAATGTGATTTTTTGATATTGTACAGTTAAATGTCAAAATCCAGAAGGCCTATATAGTTTGGTAACCAATATTTTTCAAATGTGTTATGTTCCCAAATCATGCACGAGTAAAGTATTCATTCCAAGTGCAAGAAATACTAATAGATTTTAATATAACAAAGAATAAATAGTTAATTGGTATGGTTTCGAATTCCACAATGCAATGGTTATTTAAGAAACTGGTGTGTGAAGCTTTACTATAAAATCAAATGACAATATCCAATTATTTTTGAAAGGGGCATAAATATGTTCTATATTTTTCCAACTACATATGTTTCAGAGAACAGATGCTTCCCTTGTACACGAAAATGATAGATTGACTGCAGAAGACTGACTACCCAGCTGTTCTCCGCTAAATTAGATATTGATTCGTAAAAATTATAAAGCAATGCTACTCCTCTCAATTACATTTTTAAAAAACACAGTTTCTTAAAATATGAAATATATTTATTCAATCATGTGTTATGACGTAATAATTTTAAATAATTTTAAAAAAATAATTGTAAAATAGCTTTAATTTTAGTAGTATGCATGATAGGGAATAATTAATATGAACAAAAGCTCTGTGAAGTCCTCAATAATTTCTCAATGGAAAGTGATTTTTACAACTAATCACAGAAGAGTAACTAATGCAAATTATATGATTGTAAAAATAAAATCACCAAGTGCTGGAAAACATGAGTCATTATTTATTCTCTTTCTCTAAGGGGAAGGGGGATTCTACTCAGAGAAGCACAACAGAAAACTGCCAGTGAAATTACTCCAGCAGCCTCCCACAGAGCAACGCCTGTGCATCAGGAAATATTTTCAAAAGTTTAGAATGACACCAAAGAGCAGAGAAGGAGCGCTGCTGTTATGGGCCAACATTTTAGCTAAGATTTTGTACGTATCAATTAAACATGCTGAAAATGCTCAGAGTTCTGAAATAGGAAATAAATAACTCAGAGAAGGGCACATAAGATAAAATGACTACATGAAGTCATAATTTCACACCCTCACAATTTTGCTTCTGATAAATGCCACAAGATGAGACCCACTTGCCCTTTGCTTAATAAATATGTATCTTAAAAGATAACACTCTTTTTTAATTACATACATATTAGCTTAAAACGTACTCTCTGATGTAACTCATGAGGATAATGATGCAGTCTTTACAAAAGAGTAAATTTTGAGGGGTTGGGGATTTAGCTCAGAGGCACAGCGCCTGCCTGGCAAGCACAAGGTTGTGATTTTGATTCCTGGTACTGGAAGAAAAACAAAACAAAAGAGTACATTTTGGAATCATCAAAGGTTCCTTAAATTTTGGAAAAGTTATTCCATTTACACAAAATCATAAGCAAGTATTCCTAAGTCTAGGAATTATTTAGCCATAAGCATGCTTACTATGGCATAATATACAGTAAATAAATCTGATTATAAACTGAATTAACAGGAGATATGAAAGTTCCACACTCATTAAAATTACGTTGTGAAAAATTTAAAATCTAAATTTGTAGAAATTGTATTTTGTACTTAGTATTACTTGGTTCCATGAGGAGCAATTTGTATCAAAACTGATGAATGTACAACATTATTCTTATTTGTATATGGTTGTAACACATATTTATTGTGAGGAA
>NW_004955476.1:2317773-2338200 GCF_000276665.1 Chinchilla lanigera
TATATATAATTTTTCATTTGTACTCTTCCTTTACCCTCAGCCCTCTCCTCTCTTTTCTCAAATCTCTTTCCCATCTCCATAGAGACTCTTTCTCTGATACCTAACATCTGTCTTTTATTTTGCTCTTTAAATTGTTCTTATTTTGTATCTCCCATACTAGAGAAGCCATGTGATATTCAGCCTCCTGTGTCTCATTTATTTTACTGTGCATTGTACTAGGATCTCAGAATGCACCCATTTTCCAACAAAGGCCTCAAATTTATCCTGCTTTACAGTTACATAGAACTTCACTGAGTATACCATATTTTCTTTATTCCTTCAAATTATAATAGGCATTTCAGCTGCTTCTATCATTTAGCAGCTGTGAATTGTGCAGCCATAAACATAGGTATGCATGTGTTAGTGAAATATGATGACTTTAACTATTTTGGGAAGATACTCAGACAAGATACAGCTGGATCAAATGGAATTTCTACTTTAGTTTTCCTGAGGAGGCTTTATACTGATTTCCATAGTGTTTGTATTAGTTTACATTCCACTAACAATATTGAAGCATTCCTTTTTCCCCAATTCTTACTACCATTTGTTATTTTAAAGTCCTTGACAGCAGGCATTCTGAGTGGAGTAAGATGGAATCTATGTTGTTTTGATTTGCATTTCTCTAATACACAAAGGTGCTGAACAGTTTTTATGTACTTACTGACTGTGTATACTTCTTTTTCTGAAAAATGTCTATTGATTTCAATTGCCTATTTTTGATTGGGTTTTTTTTTTTTGGAGCTTAATATTTTTGAGTTCTTTACATATTGTAGATATTAATTCTTGGTCTGGGGAATAGCTAGCAAATATTTTCCCCAGCCTACCAGCTACCTCTTCATTCTGTTGGTTTTTCCTTTGCTGTGTTGAAGCTATTTAATTTGATATTATTCCATTTACTCATCCTTGGTATTATACCTTATGCAGTTGGAGATCTGTTCAGAAAGTTCCTGCCTATGCCCATGACTTCAAGACTTTTGCCAATTTTTTCTTGCAGCAGATTCAGTGTTTTTGTTTTTATACCTAGAACTTTGATCCATTTGGATTTAATTTTCACATAGAGGAAAAACATATGAATCAAGTCATTCTTCTGCACATGGATAACAGGGCTTTCTAAGCACCATTTGTCACAGAGGCTGTCTTTCCTCCAGTATATATATTGGCCCTACTGTAAAAAAAAAAAAAAGTTGAATTGCAGAAGGTACTTTAAGTTTTTCTGCATCCTCTCTTTCCTTCTGTCAAAATGTCTGGTTTTATATCAGCACCATGCTGCAATTTTCACCAGTGCTTTGGAACATAATTTAAAATTTAAGATTTTAATACTTCTTGCTTTAATCATTTTGCTCATGATTGCTTTGACAATTTTTTATCTCTTTTAGTTGTATATAAATTTTATGATTGATTTTTCTAGTTCTATGTAGAATGCTATTGGTATATTCGTGGAAATTGCATTAAATCTACATATAATTTTTGGTATATGGCCATTTTGACAACACTGGTTCTGCCTATACAGGAACAGGGAATGTCTCTCAATTTTCTAGTGTCTTCTTCAATTTCTTTATTCAGTGCACAACAGTTTTCATTAAAGAGATTTTTATTCCTCTGCTGAGGTTCATTCAAGGATGTATAATGTTTGAAGCCATTATGAATAGATTGTTTTCCAGATTTCTTTCTAGGTGGATTTCCTGTTGATCTACAAGAATGCTATTGATGTCTGTGTGTTGGCTTTTTATCCTGTCACTTTGCTGAATTTATTTACTATTAAGAGTCTGCAGTGGTGTGCTGTTAATGTTTTAGATAAAGGATAATGTAATCTGCAAATAAGGACAGTTTGACTTTTTCTCCTATTCAAATCTCATTTGTTTCTTTCTCTTGCCTGATTGCTTTGCAGAATTTTGAGTAAACTGAACAGCAGTGGTGAATAAGAAAGGTGGACATCACTTTCTTATTCCTGATTTTAGAAGAAACGTTTTCAATTTTTACCCACTTAATATAATGTTGGCATTGTGTCTAATGGGTTTTGTCAAAGTGAGATAAGATCCTCTATACCTAATTCTTCTTTCATGAATGGATATTGGATTTTTTAAAATGGCTTTCTGTCATCTATTGAGATGATTGGGCTAGGGATTTAGCTTGGCAGCATAATGCCTACCTGGCAAGTGTGAAGTCCTGAGTTTGATTCCCAGTACAAAAAAAAAAGAAGAAGAAGAAAGATGATTGTATGATTTTTGTCCTTGCTTCTGTTTATGTGCTGCATTATATTTATTCATTTATGTGTATTGACCATATCACATCTTTGGGGTGAAGCTAACTTGGTCATGATGTATGTTAATTTTAATGATGTGTTGTGTTTGGTTTGCAAGTATCTTGCTGAGAAATTTTGCATTTGTTTATTAAGTAAATTGGCCTGTAGTGTTTTGTTTTGTGTTTGGTTTTTTTTTGGCTGAGTCTTTGTCAGCTTTTGGTGTCAGGGTAATCCTAGCTTCAACAAACAAATTCATCAGTGTTTCTTCCTTTGCAATGTCATGGAAGAGTTTCTGGAGTACTGTCCTTAGTTCTTTCCTAATGTTCTGATAAAATCAGTAGTGAAACCATCAGGTTCTGCACTTTTCTCAGTTGCTAGGGTTTTTATACTGCCTCTATTTCATTGCTTATTATTTGTGTGTTCAGAATTTTAATACCTTCTTCATTCAGTTTTGGTGATTCATATGTGTCTAGGAAATTATCCATTCTTCTAGATTCTCCAACTTATTGGAAAATCAATTTTCACAGTAGTTTATGATTATTCTCTGTATTTCAGTGGTGTCCATTGTGATATCTACTTTTTTTCTCCTTTTTTGCACTGATAGATGGTTTTCTTTCCTTCTTTTGCTAAGTTTGGCTAAGAAGTTATCAATCATGTTTTACCTTTCAAAAAATTCTGATTTCATTGACCTATTGTATTGTTTTAGTCTCAATTTGATTATTTTCTGCTCTTGTGTTTATAATTCCTTTTCTTTTATAAATTTTGGATTCAGATTGCTCAACAACAAAAATATTGGATATTCAAAAGCAAAGAAAACACTTTCAAAAATGTAATCTGTACTAAACTGTAATCTTACTTTCAGTAAGTCATTTCTGAAAATTAACAACAAAGATAAGCTGGGCAAGGTGGTGCATATTTGTAATCCTGGCACTTGGGAGGCTGAGGCAGGTAAATCACTGTGAGTTCCAAGCAAACCTGGGCTACATAACCACGTTCAAGGCTACCCTGCACCATAGAGTGCACTACAAAAATACCCACAAAGATAAAATTTGAAATCAGTGATAAAAATGTGAACTCTTAGTTAGATAGGAAAAATAAATTACTGCTATAGATCATGTCTGAAGCTTTGGGAAGAGGGAAACTTATATCACCACAGGCAGTTTATGAAAATAAAAAACAATTATCACCAAAAAATGAAAATTAAAAAATAAGAGTGTCATATCAATAATCAAATTTCCCAACTAAGAAGCCTGGGGGAAAAAGAAGAGCAAAGCAAACTTAAAGCAAACATTAGAAAACAATGGGAATAAGGGTAAAATCAATGAAATTTAAAACAAAAAGAAAGAAAATAGATGAAATCAAAGCTGTTAGTTTGAAAAAAAGTAACAGAGTTGACAAAAGTCTAGCAAGACTGAGAAAATGGAATGAGAAGCAATACCAAGAGAAGTGATGAAATAGGTGTCATCACTACAAGTCCTACAGCAATCTAAAAAACAACAAGTATCCACAAAGATACCGAGTTTGATAACTTAAGTGAAATTAAATAAAACCTTTAAAAGCATACACTGCTGTTCCTGAAAATAATGAGCATTCACATAGCCATGTAACAATTAATTGTATTTGTACTTTTTAACACCCTAAATAGGAAATTTCCAGGCTCAGATGGTTAACCTGCAGCCGTCTACCAAACTAAAAGAAAGAGCACAAATTCTGCACCTTTTCTAGATTTGAGAAAGAAAAATGGAACATTTCCAGTTGTATTTTATGGAAATATTGCTACACTGACACAAGAACAAAGACATTACAAAAAACTTCCAAAAGCACAGAACAATATTTCTCACAAATACAATGTCAAGATTATGAAAATATTTTCAGGTAGAATTTAGTATCATAAAAAGGAAATGCAAACTTCAAGGCTGCCATTCATGGAATCACCATATTAACAGAAAATCAACAAGGTAAATTAGGAAGACCCATGCTCGTATCAACCAGTACAAAAGAAGTTTTAGAAAAAACTTTATACCCATAGTTTTAAAAAATCTTCAAAATTAGGAATAGTGCTAACATCTTCAAAGTGATAATTAAAATCTATAGCTACCATGTACTAAATGATGAAAGACTGAGTGAATTTTTGTGCAGTGCCTAACAAAGACAAGGATGTCCATTCTAACTACTACTACCCTACAGATCGCTGGAAGCATTCCACAGTACAAAGGAAAATAAAAGGGGGAAGGGCATACATTTCAAAGAGCAGGAGATGCACTGTTTTTGTCTATTTGTAAAATCTCCAGAATTCTCAAAAATATCCCAAATCTAATGAGCAAATTCTTCAAGGTCCATGGATATAAGACAAGCAGATAATATCAACTGCATTTCTATATACATGCAATCAACCTGTGGACACACAATTAAAAATATAATTGTTCAACAAGACTGAAATTCTTAGGTCTAAAACTAGTTATACACATAGTATAGTGTTAATTAGAGGAATTATAGAAGGTCTAAATAAATGAAGAAATATACTATTTCCATATTCTGAAAGAATCAACATAGTAAAGATAGACTGTCATCCCAAATTAAGGTACAGGTATATTTTAATTCCAGCCAAACTCCCCGAAATATTGTTACAAATGTAGATAAGATTATTTTTAAATTGGAAATCAATAAACTCAGAGAGCAAAACACTGCATAGTTTTGTAAAATATTAAAGTAGAGCAGATAATAAATCATTATACAACTATAGTAATCAAGACTGTGATATTGTTTCACTGCAATAAACTAGACTTGCACGTGGCATGAATATCAGCATTATCAGACCAGATGTTTAAAGCAACTCTGATTAATATGCTAAACACCCTAGTGGATAAAGTAGAAATCAAAACAATCATGTAATTATATAAATACAGACACATAAAACTTTTGGCAAAATCTGACATCATGCATGGTAAAAACATTTAACAGGCTAGGGAAAGAAAGTCACTTTATCAGCTTAATAACCAACACACACAATAGTCTACAGCAGGCCTCATACTTAATGGTGAGAATCTGCACAGCATCCTTGATCACCAGAAACCAGAAAAGATGACTCCCTCTGATCACATTTTTCAACACCCTAGCTAACGCAAGCATACATAAAAAGGAAACAGTGTTCAGAAGGAAAGGAAATATCTTCCTTTTCAGATGACAGGTTGTGTATGTAGAAAATCTAAAAGAATCTAAATGAATTCTTAGAATGGATAATCACATAAAGAAAGGTTGTAAGAAAAATGATTAATGTATACAAGTCAATTTCTAGCATGCCACCAGTGAACAAGTGTTATTTTAAGTTAAAAGCATAACACCACTTTCATTTGTACTCCAAAACTAAATGATAGGCACAAATCTAATGATATATGTATATTAACTCTCTATGAGGAAAACTACAAAACTTTGAAGAAATGAGATCAGGTATCATCCTGGTTGTTTCTGTGTTGTTTTTATTTTTGTCCTCATTGTTTTGTTAGTTTTTTTCTCTTTAAAAGAAAAAAGAAAAAGAAATAAATCAATGGGGAGATCCTATATGATAAAAAGGAAGACTTGAAATCATCAGGATGTCTTGAGAATGTTTTTTCCAACATGATCTACGTATTCAGTGCATTGAAAGTAAAAATCTCAGGGAGCTATCTTGGGTATATTGACAATTTGGCTCTAAATTTTATGTACGGAAACAAAAGATATAGACCAACCAACAGTGTTAAAGATATTGACAGAGTGAGAGTTCTGTCAATACCATCACTAAAGATTTCACTATAAAGTTACAGTAATCAAGTCAGTGTAATAGTGATGAATAGACAAATAGATCAATGTTAAATAAGAGAGACTCAGAAATAGAGCCACAGAAATAAAATCCATTGACATTTTACAAAGGAGAAAGGCAATTTACAAGGTAAGAGAAATAGAAGATGGTTCTTTGAATAAATGATAGTGGAACAACTGGACAGGAGCATGCAGGAGAAGAAGAGGAAGAGGAGGAGGGAGAGGGGAGATGGGAAGGAAAAGGAAGAAGAAAAGGAGGAGAGGAAGGCAAAGAAGAGCAAAAAGAAAGGGAAGAGGGGAGGAGAAAGGATGAAGAGGGGAACAGGAAGGAGGAGAGGGAGAAGCACAAGAGGATGTGGAGGAAGAATCTTAGCACAGACCATACACGACAAAAACACTAACACAGAATGAATCATGGATCTAAATGTAAAACGAAAAACAGTAAAATCCATATAAAATATGAGAAAAGTTTTGTGACTTTGTGTATGGTAATAGCTTTTCATATAAGGCAAAATCCATAAAAATTATTCAATAGTTTGGACTGCATTAAGATTAAAAATGTGTGTTCTGCAAATACACTCACCACAACAGGATAAGCCATATACTTGCAATGAAGTATTTTCAAAATCATATCTGATAATTACTCAAATAATTCATAAAACCCAACAGTGAGATGACCAATGATGATAGAAAATGAGCTAGTGACCTGAAAAGATTCTTTGTCAAAGATTTATAGATGACCGCCAAATGACTAGATGCTCAAACTGATATGGAATAAATTTATATAAGAGTAAGATATCCCTATACACTAATTAGAATGACAAGAATCCAAACCCAACAGCATAGCTGAGAAAAGCCATGAAACAACGGGAATTTCCCTCCATTGCTGCTGAGGATGCAGAAGTGTGTATTTATTTTGGAAAAGAGTTGTACAGTTTTGAGTAAAGCCAAACATGCTCTAATTATATGATACAGCAATTACACTTCTTGGTATTTGCCCAGCAGAGTTGAAAACATTTGTCTACTCAACGGCATTGGGCACAAATGCTTATAGCATGTTTATTTAAAACAGTCAGCACTAAGAAGTAGGCAAGTTTCCTCCTCTAGTGAACTGATGAACAAATTGTTGTGCGTTTTAAATAGAATATTGTTCAACACTAAAAAGAAATGAGACTTAAAATCATGAAAAGACATGGAGAAAACTTAAATGCAAATTGCTACATGAAAGTTATCCAAAATGAAATGCTGCATACTGTATGATGACAAATATATGATTTTCTGGAAAAGTCAAAAGTATGGAGACAGTAGAATGATCCATCCTTGCCAAGTGTGTGGGACAGAAATTGAAGAGCAGATGAAGAACAGAGAGCATTTTAGAGCAGAGAAATTATGTTAAATCACACTGCAGTGGTGGATACACACGGAAGGTTCTGCCCGGGAGCGCAGAGGTTGATGGGAAATGCCTAGACCTTGTGCTCAATTTTTCGGTAAATTTAAAACTGACTTAAAGTCTCTGAATATGAATTAACACTTACAAAAGTAAAATTCAAAAGCATATAAAATGTATATAAACAAAACTCTTTCAGTGATAAAAAGAATGTCTGAGAAAATTATTCCTAAATATGTACAATTGTTTCTTCTGAATTTAAGGGAATATGTGTATTTTGTCCTTATAACCATAAGTGCTTTCTAATTTATATGAAAGGATTGTCTGAGATAAGAACCAGAAAACAAAACGACAGCTATTGAGGATCTAATTTGTGTCATGCATTACTGCACTACTGAAGTAGTATGAGGATTAAATTGCATTTTCATATTTGTAAAGTATTTCAAACAATCTAGTATAATAAGCACTACATGTTAAAAAAATAACTCATGTCTTTTATTTTCATAAAACCCTTATAAAGTAGGAAATATTACTATCACCATTTTATAAATGACAAAACTAAGACATCAAAGTTAAGAAACTTTTAAAAGGTTGCATTTTAATCTATACTAACATCATTATTCAGTTCCAAAGAGCGATCTCTAATTCTGTATTCTCTACCACTGTAAGTTTAATTGATCAAATTGTGCCCTCCGATTCTTTGCTGGTAGCTGTATATCTGATCTGATCATCTGATCTAAACCTTTCTCTTGTTTGCTCCTATTCGTATCATAGCATATTTTCTTGCTTAGGGGGATGGGATTATAGACATTTGCATTTTTCTAACTAATATAGGCATATACAATGGGATAGAGTCAATAAAAAGTTAAAAACACCAGGTAAGCAAGAAGTAAAGTTGTGTCCTTCCAACATCAAGCTGCAGCTCTCTTCAGTGGAAAAGGACACCTAGGAAAGGTTAATCTATTTGGAGTTCATATGGTAGAGAAGGCTGCATTTTATATCTTTCTGTTGATACAAGAGTCCTTGCCCTTGAAATTTTATCTCATTATGTTTCCCAATTTATAAAATACGCTAACTTTTCTATTTATCAGCATGAATACACATCTATCATTATTTAAAGACCCTGAATAGTTACTGACTAATGCCATTAGCTTGAGAATCTTTTACTAACTAATCTTAATTACTGCAGACAAATGAGGCTATACCCCTATTAGAGCAAAGTCAATTAGAACACATTTAGCAATCCAGAAGAAATTTATAGGTACTCTTATATTGAAGTGGATTTCATCTACCTTGAACATATTTAAAAGTAGTGGTTTCCTATCTTTTTGGCACAAGGGCCTGGTTTTGTGGAAATAATGTGAGAATTATTATTTTCTACAGATAGAGTATGTGATGGTTTCAGGATGATTCGAGTACACTGCATTTATTGTGCACTTTATTTCCAATATTATTATAACGTAATATGTGATAAAACAATTGCATGACTCTCCATAAGCAGAATCACCGGAAGTCTTGAGCTTGTTTTCCTGCAACTAGAAGCACCCTCTGCGAGCAACGGGAGACAGCGACCCCTGAAGGGAGTTATGTCCAGAAGACTCTGCCATCGCCTTTTGGGTGTCATCACGACAACAAACAACACCAAAGCAAAACCACTGCTTCACCAAGTTCGGGTTTTGGAAATGGAAGCAGGCTTTGTAGTGCTTTTGATCTCAGAAAGGTCTGCCATGACACTGATCCAGAATACACAAAGATTTGAAATTGTCTCAAGCATATTTTTAAGGTCATTGTTATCAGCAGTGTCAAGCAATCAATCCAGCTGTCACACTGATGAGGTCAATTCATCTATCTTACTCACAAATGGGTCTAGGATCCCTTTCCCATATGGGGGTTTTGGGGAAAGCCGGTGACTCGAAGTGACTGTAAAGACAGACCAAGTTTCCTAGCTTGTACCCTGGAAACTTCCTGCTATGTGGTAAGCTTCCTAACAGGCTAAGGATCCGTATCCATCTGTGGCACAGGGTAGAGAAGCCCTGTTGGAAAGAATCACAACAAGTGATATTCTAACCTTCGGTATTTGGATATCAAGACAAACTAATGAGAAATAAAATATGAACTTTAATGTAGATGAAGTTCTGCAATTTCTTTCAATAAGAGATTACAATAACAATAGGGATATAGTAGCAATGGAAATAATTGACAGTATTCACAGAACGCTGCACATACTGAGAATCAAACAGCAGGCAAGTTGAGCAAGCATGGGTTTTAAACATTGGATAGAGACTAGTTCAACCCTTATTCTACCAATAAAGAACTGCAGAGTAGTACTCTAGTGTGTATAAACACCACTTCTTCTTTACCCATTTATCTGTTGATGGGCATATAGGCCATTTCCTAGGTGCAGCTATTATAAATTGTGCTGCTATAAACATGGGTGTGCATGTAGCACTGTAATATGATGACATTAACTCTTTCAGGAAGATATTTAGAGGAGAAATATCTGGGTTAAATGGAGTTTCTATTTTTAGTTTTTTGAGCAATCACCACACTGATTTCCATCATAGTTGTATTAGTTTGCGCATTGTACAATGCACAAATTAGTTTCACAGCAACAATGTAGAAGCCCCATCCCCCACCATAAAGGAAGATAAACTTGAGGCATTGGTTGGTAAATGGGTGCATCTTGAGATCACAACGTGAAATGAAATAAATCGGACATGTGAGCTTAAATATCACATGGTTTCTCCCAAAATATAAATAAAGAACAAACTCAAAGATAGAAAATAGGAAGTAGGAGAACTTTTTCAAGTGGTAAGGGGAACAGGAGATGGAAGGAGGGTGGATGAAACATAAGGAAAGAGGATTTAAAAAAAAAGAAAACAATGGAGATAGAGCTTTTGCAAATGAGGAGACCAAGAGTTGGAAAAAGTCAGGAGGGCTGTGAAGATCAAGGGACAAAAAAAGAATTGAGATTTGTTGTGTGCATTTCCCCACCTGCCCACAATAAATGTCATCATTTTGTACTACAAACATGTACCAATAAAGAGCAGTGGTAAATCTGACCCATTATTTAACATATTCTTTTCCTGTCATTTTTTGGTTATATATATTTTCTAACACTTTCATTGAGTTACAACTGATAGAAAGTAACACTAAATATATAAAGTGCCTGTTTTGATATGTTTGACACACACAAGCACCCATGAAATAATCAATACAAAATTCAAGGTAGTGACTTACACATCTTTCTCCAAAATTTCTTCCTGCCCTTTTGAATTTATGCCTCTGACTCTATCTTCCTTCTTCCCCATTCCAGGATATACACTGGTCTTTCTGCCACTATACACTACTTTGTATTTGCCTAAATTTTATTTAAGCAAGTAATACATTGTACACTATATTGAGCATTTTTTACTCAGTTTGATTAAGGCCTATATTTTTGCATATATCAGCAGTTTTAACACAATAATATTTCTCTCTATAGATTTATTACAATTTTTTCTTTACCCATTCCCCTCTTATTTCAATTGTTTCCAGTGCTAGGCTATTACTAATAAAAGCAGCTATAGATATCTATGTTAGCCTTTCTTTTTCACAGGTAAATAACTGCAAGTGGAATGGCTGGGTTCTGTCTAAACTTGTAAGAAATTTTCAAACCGCTTTTCACAGTTTTTATAGGATGCCACACAATAAACTAGAAGATAGTTTTTGGAGGCGAGGAAAATGGTTAAAGGGAGTGGAAGGAAAGGAAGAGTGGGTAATGGGATTGAAAATGATCAATTATGGAAATGCAGGTAGCAGATTCCCAGAGCAAACACCGCCATTCTGTATTAGTAGCATGCACTGACAAATACAAGGGATATCGCACACTCACTAGTACAATGCGCAGATTCTATGTGTTTCAAATTCTTGCTCATACTTTCTTGGGTCAGCTTTTTCTTTCTTATAATTTTAAACAATCTAGTATTGTACTTGTATGTGGGAACATCATAGTGTTTTCATGTTATGTTTTCATAGTAACTGAATGATGGTGAGCATCTCTTCATATGCTTGTTTTCTATTTACACATGTCAGAAGAAGTTACTTTCATCTACTTTTTGGTTATTTTTGTGATTATTAAATTTTGGAAGTATTTCATGTATTCTGAATAGCAGTCAGTGTATTTCAAATAGTCTGTCTGATCCTTGACTGATTTTATCATTTTCTTAGAAGAATATGTTAAAAGCAGAGGTTCTTAATTGGTGAACTTTATTATGTAACTGATGTTTTCATAAAAATGAAAGAGAGATGGGTTGACTTACAGGATATGAACAGATAAAATATTGTTAAAATACAAAATTCACCCTTGACCTTTGTCCTAGTCTTCATTCTGTCTCCCTGTTCTTGTGAAAATACCCATGTTTCTATCATGTTCCAGATGGCTACCACAGACACTGTCTCACTCACTCTCTTCTCTTTGAAGAGTAATTCTTAAAATTTGTAAAACAACAAAATAATCTGAGTTGTGGGGGAATTACAGTGCGCTTAGGTTGTGTATAGCAAGAGTTCAATAGTTAGGTCAGCACAGATAGGGAAGTTGTTCCAGGGGAAATGACCCTAATATTTCATCTGCAGCAAGAGGTAGGTTATTGACACTGTTTTCATCTCTATGTGAAGCTGCATCTGACTTCAAACCCCTCCCTGCCCTGGAGATGGATCTCGTTATTATTTTCTACAGTGACCTTTACAGGTCCAATCTGCACTACAAATTTCTCAAGGCTGAACTACCTACAAGTTCTCCCCTATGAAGAGAAGAACATTGTGGCCCTGGCATTTCTTACTAGTACTAATGCTATACAATGCATAGCTCACTGAATAAAGACGCTTAAGTGAATTCCACAGTTTTTACTGTCCTCCTGCAGTTGAATTTAGAATAAAAATCGCTAGAGGTGAGAGGACGTGTTTAATTAAATATTGTATGCAGTTAATGAATATATACAAAAGCATCACCTAAGGGGTATGGATTTTTATAATGAGCTTCTCTCTTTGACTTTCTTTGACTTACAACCCTATTTAAACTCCTGTTCTGAAAGGCTAGATTGCTTGGCTCTTGTACTTTCAGTTTTACAGTAGGCTTTCGTCCAGGAGCTGAGATGGTTCCCCTGGCTGTTCGCACAGCAGGGTACAGTCTCATGATGTTTCAAATCCCCGTTACCCCGAACTGCCGGAACAATTCTTGACTCGCTTAATGAGACTCAGCACCCCAGCCCTGATGTCAAAGAGAAGCTATTTCTGAAGAGCTCAAGCAGTGTCTGGAGAATAACCTATTGTGTGCAGTACTGTCAGTGAAAAGGTAAATATTACCCATAACCCAAGCAACGATCTTGCATTTACTCAAGGAATTAATTAAGGTGCAGCAAACTAGGTTCTGTTTGCACTGATTACTATGGACAAACTTGGGAATGCATGAAAGATGTTTTCATGATGAAATTTACTCCTTTAGGGGATAAACATTCTCTCTATATCCTTACCTGGAGTAGTATATTTTTAAAGAATTTACTGTGAATGTGAACACTAAACGTTCTTCACATCCATATTATCTTAAAATAGATGTGAGCTAATTTCATGGAAAGTGAATCCATTTTCTTGCCCCTATCCCATCATGCTCTGCATGTGCAATCGTAGCTTATCAAAGTCCTGCCTGTAGATGCTCTGCCATGCAGTCTGGCAGTTCCTACTGTTCTTGACTTGCTACAGGACGGTGGGCCAGCTGTAACCCTTACTAGATATTTTCTGACTATAACATAATCTTTGTTGTAGGATTCAAGGCAGTACCTCTTCAAATCTTTGTATCAAAGTATGAGAGACTAGAAGTAAATATGGGGGAACTGGTGAGAATTTCTGTCCTCCAGAGTTAAGCTTCTTCAAATGGTCAAGAAGATTGGCAGAGAACCATTTAAACTGCATCTCTTTATTTCCTTGTGGGATTTGGAACAATTTTCCAAAACTCCCTTTGGGTACTAATTCTCAATGTAAAGACAGTTTACTGATGGAGTATTTCTTAAATATTAATCCTTTATGAATCATAACAGAATTAGACCAGAAAATCTTTTTTGTCTTTGTTGTGAATAATAATATTTAATTACTATTTTGAAATGTCATACTTTGTAATTGTAGGCAGCATAATCCAGAGAGGAGTTTATTAAAAGACACGTGAAACAAAGTACCCACAGTCACACTACAGAATGGTGTTGGGATATGGAATAGTAGCTGGGAAATACAGCTAAAGTCAGGTGACTGAAATAATAGTTAAAACTCACTACAGAGTTGCTACCACTGATCTCATTGTTGTATCACTGATGCCATGTGCTTGACTATTCCAGTAACTTTTGCAGTGACTGTGTCATGCAGGAGCTAGCCTCTGACCCAGGCCCATGCTGTGCATCCCCTAGTGAGGAAGGCATTCTACCAACACCCAAAGTAACAAGCTGGCCTTAAACTGTGCCTTTTTGGATTCCACCTAAAGAGTACTGCAGTAGTAGTGATAGAGCTAAGTTTGGGAACCAAGTGGTCTGGCTCAGAAACCACATGCATAAACATAGGACCATATACCTGTTCTAGTAGTCAGTTGCCTCTATCTATAACTAATCACATGAAGACTGAGAAAATGTTTGGTGTTCAAACATTAAATGAAAGAAATACCAAGAACAATATTTCTAAATATGAGTCCATTGTGTCAGACCTTACAAATAAAATGTAGATTCTGAAGTCCCCATTTCACAACCTATGATTACAGAGGTTTGGAGTGTTGATTTAGAGTCTATGTTTTCAAGTTAATGATTATTCAATAGGTCACTCATGTATGGCTCTATTTATTTTCTTTAGAAGCCACTTTGAAGATACCAAAGTATACTACAACAACTATTGATAATCTCCTACCTTTTTTGTCTATAACTCACTATTATTTGTCTATTTGTTTTCCTGAGAAACTATCTTGTAGATAACAATATGTAAAACAACAACCATTGATAATTTCCTACCATTTTGTCTGTAATTTGGTAAGCCCCCCCTATTATTAAGTTATCCTTCTTTTACTCCTTAAAATAAAAAAGGACAAAAAAATAGAGTCTATGGTTTCAAATAAACATCTTTTTAGTTTCTGTTGGTAGTATGTTAATATTCATGAATAATAAAAGTAGATAGCTCATAGCTTTTACAACGCTAAGTATCTGTATTCCTAACACTTGTTCTAGCCCTCTATTCATTCTTTCCCTTCTTTCAACCCCTCTTTCCCTCCTTATTTTCAAAGCTTTATTTCCATTTTATATTTTTCTTCTTATTTTCTTCTTTTCCACGTCTTCCTTTTTCCCTCCTCCCATACTAGTTTCTCTTTTCTAAAAATTTCTTGCTATTTCACAATATCTATTATACATTTTGGTCCTTATTTACACTTTCTGTTTCTCACACCAGAGGGACAAGGTGATATTTACACAAGTGTATCTAATTAGAGTGTGTTCTCAAGGTCCACCCATTTAGCTCTAAATGCTTCAAGTTTACCTTTCTTTATGGCTGAGTAGTACTTCACTGTATAAAAAAAACCACATCTTTTCAATCCATTCATTGGTTGATGGGCATTTGGGTTGTATCCAAGATCTAGCTATCACAAACGCTGCTACTATAAACATGGATGCATATATATATATATATATATATATATATATATATATATGTTATATATATGTGCTACTATAAACATAGATGCACACATATATCACTGAGGTATGATGCTTTTAATTCTTTTGGGAAGATAACAAGAAATGGAATAGTTTAACCTTAATTGTAAGGTTAAGAGATGGAATACACAGAAGAAATGAACAGATTCCTAGATATATGTGAATTACCAAAGATGAATCAAGAAAATATGAAAATCTAAATAACAGGCAATGAAAGTGTAAATGTAATTAAAAACTTACCAACAGAGAAAAGCTCAGGTACTGATGGATTCACTGCTGAATTCTATAAGAAATTTAAAGATCTAATGTCATTACTCCTCAAACTCCTTAATTGAATTGAAAGGGAAGAGACACTCCCAAACTCATTCCTGGAAGTATTACCCTGATAACAAAGCCAGAGAAAAATCCAACCAGAAGAGAACTATAGGCTAATCTCCCTAATGAAAATAGATGCAAAAATCCTCAATAAGATACTAGCAGACACAATGCAGCAAATCATCACAAAGATTATACACCATGATCAAGTACAATTCATCCCAGGGATTCAAGGATGGTTCAACATACATAAATCAATAAATGTAATATACCATATCAATAGAACCAGGGACAAAAATCACATGATAGTCTCAATAGATGCAGAAAAAGAATTAGACAAAGAGCAAGACAAAGTCCAATACCTATTCATGATTAAAAAAATAAACCCTACAGAAAATCAAAACAGATGGTGTTTATCTCAATTTGACAAAAGCCATCTATGACAAACCACCAGCCAACATCACACTAAATAGTCAAAAACTCAAAGCCTTTATGCTAAAATCTTGAACAAGATAAGGTTATTCAGTGTCACAACTTCTATTCAATATAGTTCTGAAACCATTAGCCGGAGCAGTTAGACAAGAGAAAGAAAAGGAATAAGGATAGGAAAGGAAAAAGTTAAATTATTTGCCAGTGACATGATACTCTACATATAAGCCCCCAAGAACTCCATCAAAAGGACGTCTAGATTTAATAACGAAATTCTGTTATGTTGCTGGATATTAAGTCAACACTAAATAGTCAACAGCATTCCTGTACACAAATAACAAACTCACTAAGAGAGAAAGTAGGGAAACCACACTTTCCATAATAGCACCAAAAAGAATGAAATACTTAGGACTCAATCTAACAAAGAAAGTAAAATCTCTCTGCATTGGAAATTACAGTACTCAGAAAAAAGAGATCAAAGAGGATATCAGAAAATGAAAGATATCTCTTGCTCTTGGGGAGAAAAAAACCGATGTAATGAAAATAGTCCTACTCCTCAAATTTTTGCACAGATTTAATGCAATACTAGTCAAAATGCCAATACCATATTCATAGAACTAGAGATAACATTCTTAAACTTCGTTTAGAACCAAAAGAAACTGAAAATATCAAAATGATTCTGGGAAACAAAGGAAAGGCAGGCATCACAATCGTTGACTTGAAATTATATTACAGAGCCACTGTGATAAAAAAAAAAACCAACATCATGGTACCGGCAAAACAAACAAACGACATCAACATAAACAGACTGAGAATCAATGGAACAGATTAGGAGATGCAGAAAGAACCCCAAACACACTCAGCCACCTTATCTTTGACAAAGGCATCAAACATCCTCACTGGAAGAAAGATCCTCTTTAATAAATGATGCTGGGAAAACTGACTTTCCACATGCCAAAGACTAAAACTAGACCCATGTCCCTCATCATGCACTTAACTAAAATCAAAATATATCAAATGTCTAAACATTAAAACAGAAACATTAAAGCTAATGGAAAACACAATACAGAGAACTCTTGAAGACATAGGTGTATGCAAAGATGTCATGAACAAACCATGAGTGCATGGGAAATATTGCAAAGTGTCCACAACTGGGGCCTCATCTTACTAAAAACCTCTTGCACAGCAAAAGAAATCACCAACAGAGTGGAGAGAAAACCCAAGGAGAGGGAAAATATTTTAATCAAGTGTTCCACAGAGGACTAATATTTAAAATGTGTATATATATGTCTTGTTACTTTTCTCTCATTGCTGGGACAAAATACCTGAAGCCCAAAATTAAGGAAGGAAAGGTTTATTTAGCTCACAGTTTGTGGAGGTTTCAGTCCGTACTCGGCTGGCTCCAAGGTAGAGTGGCACATGGCAGAGGGCAAACATTGAAGGCCGTGGAAAACAGCAAAGGCAATAAGAGCAAAATGGAGGAGTGGAGGCAAGCAGCCTCTTTCTCTCCCTTACATATGCAAACTATCCGCCCCAAGGCAGGGAAGCATTCACACCCACAATCCCAGCATTGGATCATGGATCAATCATAAACTCTAAAAGCCCACCCCATGACTGCATGAGGGTTTAGGGGGACATCTAAACACAAACCATAACAGTATACAATATTGAAAAAACTGCACCCTCAAATTTAAAGATACAGCATGAATTTTGAAAAAATATTATTTTAATTGTACAGATTTATGGGGTATAGTGTGATAATTCAATATGTATATGCAGTGAGTACTATTCATTCAGGGCAGTTAACATTTCTGTCCTTCTGACCACGCTGTGTAGTATCTCACAGTTGACCTCCATTTGCCCACCTGGACCAAAATTCTATAGCTACTGAGTTACACACCTGTGACTTGAGTTTCTTTCATGGTCCACGTTCTATCACACTGGTGACTCAGTGGTTGACCGAGCATCAGAATACACTGGAGGGATTGTTAAAACAGATTCCTGGACCCCACCTCGAATATTCTCATTCAGTTGGTGCAGAGTGAGATCCAAGAACTTGGATTTCTATCATATTTTCAGTTATTAGGGGCTGGGGATTTAGCTCAGTGGCACATTGCCTGCCTGGCAAGCTCAAAGTTGTGGGTTTGATTCCTGGTACTGGAAGAAAAACAAAAACAAAAACAAATCAGTTATTACTGATACTGCTGACCCACTGACCACACTTTGAAAACCATTGTGTAACTTGGCTTTTGGGGAGGATATAAGGACCACTATGAAGTATTCCTGCAGCTAAAACAGTTCTCAGTACAATTTACAACAGAACTTGTAAACTCATGACACAAGATATGCTTAAAATTAATTTTTTTAATCTAGATGCCAATATCATATATCTAGAGATTTAAGAGAAAAATTTTTTTTCAGGAAAAGATCAGAAGACCTGGTATGGCAAAATCAATTGAAGCTGAGTAGTAGCTCCTTAGTTTAGAAGGCATATAAACCTCCTGGGATTTGAAATATTTATACTACATGCTTTGTTCAATTAATAATAATAGAATAGATGACATTTCTTGAAATATTCAGCATTTCTTGAAATATTAAATGAATTTTGATATTTCTGAGTAATTTACCTATATTCCACCCTTAAAAATCTATAAGACATACACTAATCAACATAAGTTAGGCTGATGCAACAAATAGAATGAATGATCTGTCATGGCCCAGCAACAACAAAATAGTTCATTCCCAAGCTCATGTTTATAAGGTATGAAATTGTGAGCTATACTGCCTTACAACTGAGAAAATCAACACTACCTGGGCACTTCACAAATATTAACCCCTTTACCATTCATGTCAACACTATAAGGAAGAATACATATTTCCATCCTACACAAGCAGAAAGTAAAGCAGAGAGAAATTAACCTAACTTGACCAAGTTCATTGGGTAGTAAGTAGACCAGGTAGAAGTGTGAACTCCAGGTAGGTACTGACTCAGGAGCGTATACTCCAACTTCATCTTCTCTTGCTGTTTTACTGCAAATGGCCATTTATGTTTGCGATTCTAATCTAGATATTTCGCAGAAGAGAAAACTGAGTATTTCATCAGCAAATCCTTCTCTAAAATTACAGATTGAGTTAGCAGTAGAAATTACATCAATAGTCATGAGTTCTGTTTCCAACAGTGATGCCCAGTGGGACTTTTGGGTTACTTTTAATGTAATATAAATGGCAAATGAACTATATAAATATTGATGAGATGCCACTCATTGTTTTTATCTAAAGGTGACCATAAGGGGTCACGTCAGGTATTCTCCCCATTTACACATTAGAAGGTTTCAGTGAGAGTTTTTAAAAAACATAATATTCAGCCTCTATCATAGGCCAAGTAAGTCACAGACATTGAAGGAAGCAGGACCCAAGACTTTTTTAAGTATATAAGATTGATTTTATGTCCAGGAAGAATTTAAGGGATACTGGGCGAAACCACTAGGATAGGCAGATTTGATCCAGTCCTGGTGATTAGACAGTGATGTTACCTGCTTCTGGAGGTCCTGTGAATTCCTGACAAGACATTTAGTTCTATATTCAATGTCAAGTGATCGGTATAACCAAATGCAGTAATTGCTTGTTACTGATGTGTGTCCATGAATAATTGAAAAGTCTTGCCTAGCTCTTGCTCCCAATTAACTTCTGTGACAGAATGGAGCGGGGCTCCTCCTGTATGAAATAAACAGACTTAATTGGTTGAATGGTGCGGGCTCTTTTGGTTAATTTCCATGTTTATTACTCATGCCCCTTGTCCCCATGTAATCTGACATTCTTTCTGCTGTTTATACGAGATTGACTTGTGTAGCAGCATCTCAGACCACCCTGTTCCTCATGACAGCTGTGATTGGTCACTGTCACTTCAATAAGGGGGAAAATAGGAGTTTTTCACACACAAATTCAACTGGACTAGTAACTTCAAATTCTATGTTAAATCGTACAGAAATACAGAAGTGAAATAATAAGAATTATGTGAGCAATGCTTTGACATTACACATTAATTTAAATAAGCATTGAAAGAGTTCTTTCTTCTTATGTAATATTTCCTAGACTTTACCATAGCTATCCTTTTTTAGATCGACCCTTCTTTAGAGAATTTGGGCTTTGTAAGAACAGAAACACTATCATCTTCATTATCATGTGCCTAAGATCTGGCATATTTTAGGTCTTAAATAAACATTTTCAGAACTTACAAATAGGCAATTAAATGAATCTGAAGTAGACATTAAAAGACAGAAGGGAAAATGAGACATGCTTTCTATGACTGAAGAGCTGATATGGGAAGAAATTAACAACATGCTCAAAAATTACAATTTAATGTTACATGGTCTATAATAAAGGCCGTTATGAAGAAGTTAAAAATTCTTGTGCACTAGAAATCTATAGATCAAATTTTTCCCTGGGTTAGGAACAGACAGGAAAGTTAAAATTTCCAGAATATTTTCTGTTTTGTAGATTTGAATTGG
>NW_004955476.1:2340252-2384305 GCF_000276665.1 Chinchilla lanigera
GCTGAGCTAAATCCCCAGCCCAAAAGAATATAACTTTCACTGAGCATGAGCATGTGTCTCAGGACAGGGGGACTTTGTGCTATGATTATCCTTATTTATTAAAAGTTACTAAATTATAAAACAAAACTACTAAATATTGAAAGTACATAATATTTCCTTAAGCTGTCTAGAAGGTAGTTATAATAAAGTGAGACAAGGAGGTTGGGACAGACATGTATTACCTGTCTCAAAATTGGAGATGAGAGAACAAAAGTTGTTAAAATTTACAGTTTAAGTCTTTCCCCAAAGCTTTTGATCAAGCATCATAGGATGAGAATTTGATTTTCAGTCTGCCTTCTAACAATATAGGACTCAGATAAATCTAGATTTCAGTCTTTATCTGCAGAATGAAAGGCTCCATGTGGCTACTGTGAAATAGTTCTTTTAACACTATGACATCGCAATTAAACTTTAAAAATAAGAAAATTAGATGTCTTTGCTCTCTCAAATTTTTTCTTTTGATTATTCCCAAAGTAAGAATCCACTTATATACGTCTTCGTTGCTTTAAGGTGATAAACCTGCTACATATACTCCTTAGTGCCAACAGTTCTATTCTGCTTTATATTGTGTCTGTCTCGCTTTTCTTATAATATCAGGATCAGGACTCAAAAGTTCAAGTGTTGTTTTAAAAACAATGTGGAATCAAACTAATGACACCAAGGCAAAAGACTTCAGTATATATGAAATTCTTCAAACTTTAAACTCCTCTGGTCATTCAATGTCATCTTAAATGGTATGTCTTTAGTGAATATTTCCCAAACAACACAACCATACTCCTGGAAAAACCTCTAGAGAAGGATCAATTGTTCAGTTTTATGTGTCACCAATGTCTCAATTGAAGTGAAATACAATTTTTTTGTTTATCAATTACTTAGGTATCTGTCTCCTTATAGATTTTGAATGGAAATGCATGTGAGCTGGAATGAGAAAATATTTACCAGATGAATACTGATAATCACAATGGCAGGGATTATAGCAACTAATTTTTCTTGATCACTTTCCATATATTTGGCATTTTTCTGGTTTCTCTACTTGTGTTCATTTATTTTATGGACTCAGTAACTCTATGAGTTAGATACACTACTATCATCTTGGCATGAATGAGAAAATTGAGGAATGAAGAGGTTATTAAAAGACTTTCTAGGCACCAAGGTTTAAAGTCAAGTTTCAAAGCCACACATTCTATCCTCACTATATAGTTAGATATAATTCTATTTTCTACAGTTATCTCCTCTCTAGGATTATATTCTATAATTCTCCTTTTACCAATTATGTGAAAAACTAATGCAAGATTAAATTGGACAAAAAGGCAAAGACAGTACGAAAAATCATTGGCTCAACAGACACAGACATAATTGTTAACACACCAAACACACTTTGGAACCTGAAATTTCCACCTCTGTGGGATCACTGTTTGCCTCACCTAATCCAACTCTAGTGGTAGATGGGATAATGGCCCCCCAAATGTCTTCTTGTTAATCCTTGGAGATGGAGAACATGCTATTTTACCTGGAAAAGAATCATTTGAATTTTCAACATGAGAGATTTCCTTGGAGTATTCAGGGAAATTTAGTAGTAAGGACCTTTATAAGTGAAAGAAGGAGGCAAGAGAGTCAGAGAGATTTGAAGATGAGAAAAAGCAAAGCCACCTTTGCAAATGAAGGCGTCTGGTGTGCACACTGTAATTCTTGCGCTTGTGACGTGGAGATAGGAAGACCCTGAGTTCAAGCTTAGCCTGAGCCACACAGTGAGAATCTGCCCCAAACACCACACCTCATGAAAAAAATACAATTAAAAAGTAGCATGAGGGAGCATGAACTAAGGGAGGAAGGAAGTGTCAGAACCTGGGTCTGTTAGTCAGTCTTTAACCACTATAGCAAACACTTTAGGTAATCAGCTTATGAAGAAAAAAGGATTTGGGGGCTCATAGTTTTCATGGAATTGGTCCATGATCTGCTTGTCTTGTAAGAGCAGATCATTCTGGGAAGATGGCATTAAAGCAGAACCACTCATCCCATGAGCAGAAAGTGAAAAAGAGGATTGGAAAAGAGTTGACCTAACACCTCCTACCCAGCCTCAGTTATGAAAGTTTCCACCGCTTCGCAGCACTGCAAAGCAGGGGGACCAGCCTTTCCCTTATGGGCATTAAGTGAGTGCTTGTGTCACTTCACCGAGGTGCATCTTTATTCTCTTACTTTAACGTGTGGACACTCAAGATCCAACCTGGAACAGTAGGAAAGGAAAGGAAATAAATGCTTTCCTGGAACTTGAGGGAAAGTAATTTTCTTGACAACTTGATTCAATCCCAATGAAGCCCCCATTACATTTTTGATATACAGAGTGTAAGGCAATATTTTTTGGTGTATTAAATTTTTAGTATGTAGAAATGTGTCACAACAGTAACTGGGAATTCATACTCCAGACATAGCCTCTGATGGCATAAACATTGTCATCCATATAAGGGGTATGGTTTGACAGATTAGCTGCTGCTTGGACAAGTAGAGTGCAGTTTTGCCCTAAGGAAGTGAAAAACAGGTACAAATTTTGATAGAAGAGACATACAGTCATCCTTTGTTTTTCTTCTTGGGTGACAGGAGTAGTCTACACTGGCTGTTTCTGAGGCACATAGTCCTTGTGTTGGTTTAGATTATTTTTATGCTATCTTAGATGCAAACACTGATGAAAATTGAGGGAAAATAGCTGGTAACAGATATGGCATGGTTGGGATTAAAGAACTGACCCAAATGGGTTAAATAATGAGGTTTTCTATTATTCAGGGCCACAGGAAACAACTGGCCTCTGCTGTAATTCACTGAGGAGCACTGAGCAGGTCAACAGCAGACAGAACCCTCTGACAGGAACCTCAGCCCTAGTATATCTGAAGGTAAGACAGTAATCCCTCATGTTGAAGCAGGTATCACTTTGTTAAGGAAACTGAAATAAATTACCTGTGTGTGTACATGTGTGTATTTTATGGAGACATTCCCAGTCAATGGCAAAAGGAAAATGAAGTAAAGTATGACAGACTAGTTGGTGAACACCTAGACGAACTAATCAATTCTGGTTTCCATACCTCATAAGAGAATAAAAACTGTGGATGAGTAAAAGTGTTAAATACATTAAAATAATCTGTACAGTCTTTTTCTAAGTTACTGAGCTTCTGAAAATGAGTATTAGTTGAGACTTTCTAAGTTTAAAAGCCACAGTGTAAATAACAAGTGGACAGATTAACATTAATCTACATGCAAAGTAAAAACTTCCCAGAAGAAATAACTAAAATTGAAAAGAAAGCAGCAAGTTAGGGATCAAAAATACATCAAACATAATAGCATACTTCTACTGTTGAGAATGTTTATACAACAACAGAACTGAGAGTGTTTAATAGATTGACACACAAAAGATCTGGACAATTCCTAAGAGAGAAAATAAAATTGGGTTACAAACAAATAAAAAATACCTCATGCAACCTCATAATAATCAAAGAAATGCAAATTAAAATGAGATTCCATTTTTGCTTTTCAAATTAGCAAACATTTAGAAAGACTGTAATACCCGTAATAGCTCTCATAAACTGCTAATGGTGTATATAATACCACAGCTTTACAAGAAGAGTTTGAATTTGAAATTATTTTCCTAAATAAATAATTGTAATATAAAATCATTTTATATCCAAAATTCTTCATCAGTGTCACTTATACTATCTAAACAGAAATAACCCCAAATTTTAAAAATGCAAGTGTTTTAAAATTTTGATAATATCTAATCAATGGAATATTATTAAAAAATTTAAACTTTCATTTACTAAGTATCCACTACCATTTTTTAGAAAATATAGGATAAAAAAGTTTATCTCTTTAATGATTTGAAAATATTTTTGAAAATCTTGCATAAGCAAAAAATAAGAAAGACACATCAAAATGTTAATATTGTCAGATTTCTCCAAATTCAAGCTTTTTTATATGTTAACTTTTTTTAGCCATCTAATTCTTATATAATAAGTATGCACTATTTTCATAATATATAAAAGTTAAATATGACTTGTTCTATTTTAAAAAGGAAACTTCTACAAAGCAAGGATTTATAATTGGAAAAGCTGTGATTCTATTAAGAAAAAAGGCTGGAAAATTGCTGAAGATTACATTGTACATTTCATGGGAATTTGTAATTACCACAAAGTTTCAAGTAGACATTTAATTGGAAGCAAACAAAATATATATATATGTATATATATAATAAAAAAGTAGACTCGTATTTTTTGTTTATTTATTTTTCTGTGCTGCTAGGGATTGAACCCAGGGCTTCAAACATGCTGGTCAAATGCTCCACCTCTGAGATACATGCCCAGCCCAGAGCAATGTTTACTTAAATGATGATATTTCTTTTATACACACCCGCAAAATCCTGATTCCATCACTCTTGTTTTTCAGCTTATTTTCCATGATGTGCAACAACTAGAAGGAAATGAACACCTTCGTGGCTGCTTGTCTTGCAAATTCAAACCTACAGATTAATAACAAACATTATATCAAAATAAAATCTAAGAGTGTTGAAGTCAGCATAAGATGTCTAGCAAACTGGAAAATGTAAAAGCCAAAATATTTACATGCCCTTTGATTTTCACTCACCTGTGACATTTTATATATCATGCCACTTTCATATGGTTTCATTTGATGAAATAATTGAAAAGGATTTCTCCAATGAAGAAGTAGCTGTCCAAAGCCGGGTTATTTCAACAGCTACTTGTTGCCTGATACTGAAAGGGACCCAGTTATACATTTATATCTTGTTAGGAAGCTAATAGTGGTTGAACTTCCTGCTAAGCACTTTTCAAAATATGAGACATACACATAGTTTGTAGTTGGTATTCTTGACCCTTCTGCAGTCCCAGGAATAGGGCACTGCTTTGAGAGTGATCAGCCTCACTGGGGGAGCTATCTGGGAGTTTTTCTATGCTAGAGTGGGTGATGATAATGTAATCAAATATAACTCCCACATCTGTGCCTCGTTTCCTCTTCTGTGTATTGCAACAGGTGTCACAAATTTCACAAAGCAGCAGCATCTAGGCACCGTAAGCCATCCACTCTACCCCTACCTAATCGTCCATCCCACTGAGCTCGTCACTGGATTTTGAAAGCCACAGTCCCTTCTAATGCATCCTTTGCTTCTAAAGAATTATTTGACACAATGGACTATTATAATGGGCGCAGCTTATTCAGTGAGATTGGCGCCATCTGTTCGACCTTCCAATTACCAAAGCAAATGGAAACCAAAAGGCAAAGGCACCGGAAATCCCAGATAATATTTTCTGTTCATTAAGTCTTTTGCCTGTTCTGAGATGTTTAAAAATTCCCCTGGGAATTTTAGGAAGAAACACATTATTTTTGTATCAGTGAATCACAATTAAAGATTGAGGTTCAGCACCGAGAACAAAGTATCCTCTGCAAGACACATGTGGACATGTTCAACAGCCTGACCTCTACTGCGTCGTGGAGATCTCTGCTCAGCCTTGCAAAACTCTCACAGTGCTTGACAGGACTTGACATGCAGAAACCGTCAGAGCCCCTATTGCGGGGGAACACTGTAAACGGAGCTGTACATGGAAAGACGGTAGCATTGCTCTTCCCATGTTTCTACACAGTGCACAATGGGGTTTTAGCAACACTGGAAGCAAAATGTGACTATTCTCACTGAAATGACTTCTGCATACCTACATACAGGGGAGAAGTGAGGGAGACAGAGGTGAGAGATTATGAAATGTGAGATTAAATTTTAGCATGTTTCTAAAAGAGAATGAAACTGCCAAAGATACTGTGGATTTATAATACTGAAGTTGAAAAAATGATGTTCTAGTGGCACATAGATATTATTGTATGGATTATCATAATAGGAAACTAAAATACGGTACTTTGTTTCCATATAACGAGTCTTGATACAAGAAGCAGACAACAAGAAAAGTAACAGATATTATCAAGTTAATAACATCCCCTAGTTACTGAGAGTTGATCAAGTCTGAAATCTCCCAAATGAGTGTACAGAAAAGGCTAAATTAAAGAGGAAAATGGAATGATTTCAGGGCTCTAAGAGGATCAAAGCCCTCTCACAGAATTTGAGATTGTCTCAGGGCTAAGACCAAGACTTCCTCTGGGTGGCCTGTATTTGTTTACTTATCAGAAGAAGAGAGGGGACTGTTCAAGAAGGGCAGAACCACTCAAGAACTTCTCCAAGTAAGGTATGAAATTAATCCACCCAGGAGTGAGATGCCTGAGGCTATATAGTCTTTATCTACTTGAGATAGGATCCTGGTGTCCTAGGCTGTGAATTTGTCTTATGCATTGAAGCTTCCCAGCTTCATCCACTATCACAGGCCTTAGTAGAGATTAGTGACTCACAGAGATTCACATATTATGAGTACATCACCTATCTCCAGACAAGGAGCCTAGGCCTTGGACAGACTCACAAGTAAACATGGAAAGTCAATTGGTTAATTCAAGTCCTGCTCAGGGCCACTTCATAGTGGTCTCCATCAAGATTTTAGGGAATCCACAGAAATGGAGCACAAAACTTTTATAGTGGAGAAAATCTCTACCCTGTGCTAATCTATATCCTATATTAATAATCCATAATCCATTTTTCTAGATGATGAGGAATTGCAGTTTACTGTAGCCATGCATATAATGTGGCTTAAAGTTTGATGCTGGAACTCTTCCACAAATAACAGGACTTCCAGTAGTTCCACAAATTCTTTGTGTTCTTTCAAAATCATATGTTAAAAACCCTGTAGACATCTATGACATCTTCATACTGTACCATAATAGTTAAGATTCTATGGTTTACAATAGATAAAATTGGGAAATTTTGGCACAAAGTTTAGTCAGTTTTTTTATAACTCTTTCTTGTGATCCTCCACATGACCAGATTTTGCATTTCAAACCTGGTCGGTCTGATTGAAAAGAATTGGGATTATCTGAGTTGTTAATATCCATATCTAAATTGGCTAGATGTGCAAAGAACAGCATAGCAATAGCACTGTTTCTAGTTGGGATGGGTTTGGTAGATTGATCTCCTTGTGATATTGAGAAAGACCCACTTACATTGGCAGCTATTCTATCTTCATGAAAGAATATAATTTATGTGTATTTTTAAAAGTTGTGAGTAAAAGTTGAAGGCTTACACATAGGCTGTTAGTCATTACCATGTGACTTTAGTGCTGGATTGTGCATACCTAAAATTGTTTTCCTCTGTGTAGCCAACAAGATCAGGCCCTGGTATCTGGTATTAAAGCTACCAAATGATGGTCATCTTCCCCTTTCATTGCTAGTAGTAATAATTTGCTTTATCCTTTCTCTGGATGGTCATTAGCAGCTTTGAATTTGGGACATGCACTTTTATATTTAACTTATTCCCCATGTACCTTTAGCATCTTAAACAGGACAAATTTAAAATGTACACATTTACAAATTTAGACATATATATGAGCAATGAATTATTACATAATCAAGATAGAAAACAGAATCATCACTCCCCAAACTTACTCCATCTCGCCTTCTTTCCATTTACCTCTGATCAAATAATCATTGATCTGTTTTGTGCCACTCTAGATTGTGACATGTTATAGAATTTTATGTAAATGGAATCATGTAACTCGCACTTGTATCTAAGTTCTTTAATTCAGCATTATTATTTTGAGAGCCATCTAGGCTGTGACAAGTCTCAACAGTGTGGCCGTCCTGAAAGCTGCATACTGTACTGCGCTGACATCCTGCATGCAGATGGGGGTTAGGGATCTTTTCACACTGGGGTTGTTATGAATAATGCCAATTTGAAACTGCAAGAAATACATGTACATTAATTTAACATTCTTACATTTCCTGGGAGGGAATAAGACTAAATCAAGTTTTTTTAATGTTGAAAATAAACACATCAGGCTTTCTAAGAATTCCTGAAGGCCTGTGGTAGATGGCAAGTAAGAAAAACCTGGCTCATTTACTTGCTAACATTTCTTCACAATGGTTTTTACATAAAAATGAAGATACTGATATTTGGCCTATAGTACAGTAACTCCCAGAGGAACACAGTTCAAACAGACCTTCTCAGGAAATGACCTCATTTCATTAATTTTGAGAAGCATGCTTTGCCACACTTCTCCCTTTGAAGAGGTGCATCGATCAGTCAAACCTAAATGTAATGTGCAGTTTCTGTTTCCCATCTTGTAAATGTTACCAACTTATCAGTAAATAAGCAATGATGGCGTATATCTATGCAATGGAATACTATTCATCAGTAGAAAGGAATGGAGTACTAATCACATGTCACAATCTGAATAAGTCTCATGCCACATGAAAGAAATCAGTCACCAAATCCACCTGTTATCATTTTTCCATTTTCATGGAATAGCTAGAACAGGAAAATCCAAGCATTGAGTGGAGTGAGCAATGGGGAGCAACTGATTAATCCACGTAGTATTTCCTTTTGGGACAAGGAAAAAATTGTGGAGTGTATGTTGGTGATGGTAGTAAAATGTCGTGAAGGTAATTCATGCCAAGGAATGGTACACGTTAAGTAGTTACAGTTGTAAATTTTGTTTTATTATCAAAATAAAAAGAAGGTGAAAATGACTTAATGAGTTTTTTACATTAGTGGTATGGGGTAAAACTGATAAGAATTTAGAACTGAGCCTCTGTGTGACTTAATGCTACACTAATGGTAGGCTGGTGCCTCCACCCAAGTTAGCGTGCGCTGCACGTGTGCACTGTGAGTTCTGCCTAATCCTGAACATACCATGGTTAAACCCGTGTCTCCCAAAGAGTAAGGAAAGCTGAGACTCAATGCAGTTGTTTCAATATTTTGCCAAAAAATAAACACACACATATGTAAGCCTAAGAGTAGAGGAGTTATTCTAGTGCAATGTAAATAGGACTTTTTGAGCCAGTGTATTTTAAAACAAAAGAGAGCTAATTTCTAGGTCTGTGCAATCATTTAGCCTCTCCAATGTGTAACTTGACTATGCAAACATGACATTAGGTTAATTTTACTTGTATCACAAAGTGAATGCGTCTATGTATGGAGCTAGCATAACATGTAGGACATAGTACCTGCTTGACAAATATAATAATATTTTGCCTCCTCACCAAGCCACTCAGCTTGCTGTACTGGGTACTTGAATTACACATGACCCCCCAAAATGCTAGTCTTTTTCTTGTTTTGAAGAAATTAAGATATGACTTATGGCAGGGCTGTCCCACTAGATCACCAGAGCAGCTACTTATCAGTATACTGCATGTTCGCTATTTGTGGCCACTCAATCACAATTAGGCTTGTAACAAGGAAAGTCTGAAGAACTATAATCAAACAATGAAGAGAGAAAACTACTTTGATCCAAAATTCTATGGTAAAACAGAGACTCCTAAAAAATCTAATTAAAATCTACATGAAAGTGGGAACTTGGCAGGAGGATAGGATCCAAATGCATCACCTTAACACAAATACTAAGCTTCCTCTGGCAGCTGGAGACTGTGTAACTTAAGTAATGAAGAGTACAAGTGCCCAGTCATTGAAGACTCGCTCTGTTCCCTCTTGAGCAGAGTGCTTGAGCCAGTACTGCTCACAACTTGCCATGCACATCCACAGGTGAGTGAATGACTTTGTATTTTCCTCAGAAGATTTCTAGTAGAAAATCCATGAGTCCCCAATCTCCCTACGCAATGCACACACAGACACATATTTCAGATTTCCAATAAGGAAATGCATTTTTTTTTCTCTGTAGAAATTAGGTTGGCCTCCTTCCAAAGAAAAATTCAAAATGTATTATTGCATTACTCTCAGGCTAATGGAAGATGCCAGTCATTTAGAACATATCATGAGGTTGGCTTTTATTTTAAAACAAAACCTAAACTGAAGAATCAGAATATGTGTGCACAGGATAGATATGGCAATGTGTGGCTTGTAAGATGGCGAAGCGTGTGACTTCCCAGTCCTGAGTTCACAGTGAAGTGGGTTCATGGATCTAGGGTAGTGGTCACACTGCACTATTTTGCAGCTACTGCGACCTGGATTTCAATCTCTCATTCTTTCCTTCCAAGTTAAAGCTACATCATTTCTTTTTGTCCAAGTACCAAGGAAAGTATTATCTTCATTCATGAAATACTGCCACTTTAAATAATGAACCCTAAATTCCCACTGGAGATGCCCTATTTTGAGCACCCAACACAGTCTAAGAGCTATCCTGAAGTGAGGCTAGTTAGAAAGCACTTAGGAAGACTGAGAAAATTGCTTCACAGAAATTACATGATTTAATCTACTTAGTGATTTTACATTATAGATATTATCTTTTTCTGTAGATGAAAGAACTGAGACTTGCTCCAGGCTTCTTACAAGGAAAATTTACAGCCAGCACTCAAATCCAGGCTTAATTCCAAGCCCATGGCTACAGTAACAGCAAAGAGGTATCCTTACTTCTTCTAACTTTATCTAAACATAAAAATGATAGACTGGGCCATTTATCATTTACATGTAGATGTTTTAATGAAAAAAAAAAAACAAATGTCATATATTACACAACTTTTATTGCTCATGCTATTTTTTCAAGGTTGTCATAGATATTCTTTTTTGTTCACTTTTGGCTAACTTTATTGGAGCATGATTGACAAAAATTGAATATAATCATGCTATACAATGTAGGGATTTAATATAAGTATGCAGTGTGAAATGATTACCTCAGTGAAATTAACACACCCGTTGTCGCACGTCATGCCATAATTGTGAGTGTGCGTGAGCCTGTGTGTGACTGTACGCTGTTGTGTATATAGTGTGGATGCTCAGCATCACCTACAGAGCCGGGCACAGCGCCTTATCCCTATAACTACAGCTACTCCAGAGGCTCAGGCCGGAGACAGTCTGAGGAACACAGCGAGTCCCTTACCCTCAAATAACAAAAGAACCATGAACAATACAACAAAAACCAAAAATCATACTCTTTTAGCAAATGCCAAGTATGTGAGTATGCAAGTATACAGTGTATAGTCATTGTGCTGTTAGTTGCACAGAATGTATTCATTTCACAGTTGAAAAGTTATACCTACATCTTCCTATTTTTCCTACCCTGAGCTCCTATCCACCACTGTTTTCTTCTCTGCTTTAATGACTTTGAGGTTTTGGCAGATTCCACGTGTAAGTGAGACCACACTATAGTTGTCTTCTGAGTCTGGGTCACTGCATGTAGCACAGCGTCTTCCAAGTTCTTTCTTGAGCAATTCCCTCATAGCAGACAGGCTGTTCCCATATTTGCTCCACCCCAGAAACAATGGAGCCAAGTAACCATGGACTGAAGCTTCTGAAACCATGAACCAGAATAAATCCTTCTCCTTTTAAGTTTATTTCTCTTGAGTATTTTGTCATAACAATAGAAAACCTTCACAGCACTTCAGGAATCCAAAGAACTTCCTTGCTTTTCCTAGGAAGCCTGCAAGCGTAATCTATAGCTGAGACTTTATGGCTCATTGGAACAAGCTATTCCCATGATCTTCCAAATAATTCTCAGGCCATATTGCTTCGCACTGTTTGCTGCCCACCTTTTGGTCTCTTTGTCATCTCAGATCTCATTTTTGACTTAGAGGTTAAAACTGTCATGATTCCTGAACAGTATAACTCATCAATGAAATTTTCGAGTTATTGTCTATGCTTTATTGAGTGTTGTCTGTACCCAGCCTGTCCTACTGACCAACAAGCCAGAGTTATAAACTCTATTTTTAAAAATTTTTTAAGAGAATAATAAAAAAGAACAATTGCAAAATACCAACAACATAGACAAAAATAAAACAAAGCAAAAACAATAAAAATGATACAAGATTTCAGAACAAAATGACAGGAATTAACAGTGGCTGTTATATTGCATTCTGTTATCTTCAATGAAGCTGCTCAGATTACCAGATGTAAGAATGCAAGATTGATCAAACCACTAAAGAGAATAAAAAAAAAAAAAACAACATTAGAAATGATACACAGTTTCACTATACAAGATGGTAGGAATTCACCAATGGTTGTTATATTGCATATTGTTGTCTTCAAGTTAGTTGTTCACATTACCAGATATAAGCATGTAAAATTGCTCAAAAAGAAAAAAACTAACTGTTCCTTTCAGTAAACCATTAGACTTCAGCAGTACAGTTATCCCAGCTATCCACATATATAGATAGATATATAAAGATAGAGATATATAATTTTCCCTTCCTTCTTCCTTTCTTTCTTTTTTATCCTTTCCCTCATCCCAGTTGTTCCTCCCTTTGAGCAATTTCTTTCCCTTTCATAATTTCTATTGTACATTTTGGGTTAAGCCAAAGATGCCACTGAGAAGAGCTCCTTAGCTGGGACTGCAGAGGGGTGGTCATGATTAAGCACCACAGTAGAACTCAGAAAAAATGTGACTGGTAATTTTGGTTGTTTGTATCTGTCCTCACTTCTGCAAGTACACTATTCACATATTGGTTAAGAAGCAATGATCACGATTTCAGGATTACAACATGGGTTTGTCAGAGGTGTGGACCAACAGTCCAATTCTAAAAATAAAGGGTTACCACATCTAAAGGAGAGGGTAAGCTTCATTGTATTGCAAATGTAGTAATTAAATGCATCTTCTAGTGGGGAAGATACATGTTACTTTCTGTTTAGGTAATTACAATATGACCTCACTTGAAAGCAAAGAAGTAGGAACATTTAAAATATTTTGCCAAAGTTTGCTCTTTTCTATGAGAAATGAATATTTAGAAAGGCAAATCGACAAACACAGTTGAAATCAACTTTCCTAGATTTTGTTCTTGTGCAGTACAGAATTTATAACACTGCCTCTATCTGCTCTTTTTCAGTATCAGAGCTAGGAGGGACATTGTTTTCCTGAAAGTTGATATTTGTATCATAATGACCATCTTCTACACTCTAAGAGGAAAATAAAAGTGTAACGGGCAATCCTTATCTCAGAGTGATGGCCTGAATATATTCATAAGGAGAACCTTAGCCTATTTGATTAGTGGTGTAGATAAGAGAAAGGCAAAAATTGCAGGTCCTATCACAGGCATTTTTAATATTTAATTGTTAGACTTTGGGAACATACAAGACAGTATAATTATTGCTGTGAGAATGGCAGGGTTACAAAATTCCAGAAAGGGAGGCATGCCAAGTGAATCATTTCTAAAGCCAGAGGAAATAGTGTTTTATTAACTACTACAGTGCTAGTATACACTTTAAATGTACAACAAGGGAGCCTTTAAATTTGAGGTGGGTGTGAAAGATAACAAATGAACAGAATTATAGAATTGTGAAACTGCTGCAGTCATATATTTAAGAAAATCGTATAGCTCTTACATAACCAGTGATGCAACTCCATTTTGTACACTTTAATTGAAAATGTAAACAACAATCACAAATAAAAATAAAATACAACATAATAAAAATATACATTTCTCACTTAAGTGTATTGGATACATATAAAGTGTAAGGGGAAAAAAAACAGTTGATATTTAAGTGCAGATTGACTACCTAAAAAAAAAAGACTTTAAAAAAATCATAAAACCTCTAGTTTTCTGTACCTATTTTTTTTTTCCCCCATACCGGGAATCAAACTCTCGACCTCACACTTGCCAGGCAGGCGCTGTGTCGCTGAGATAAATCTCCAGCCTAAACCTCTAGTTTTCTATGACTGATATCCACATGGTTGGAGTACTGTCACTAAGGAAATGATTTTGCTGTTTGCTTATATTGTACTTTACTGGTAATTTACATAATGGCTTTTAAATCAGTAGTAAACAAATGTTTTTGGATACAAAAACTGATAAAAATCACTGTTAAGACACAATACACCTAAGGTTTTTGGTCCTCCAATATTCAGGAGAAGTGATAATTCACCATAACATTTGCTTACAATCCAAATGCCTGTAATTATATATTTTAAACTTTTAAAACCATTGGTTATATTGCCCAACTTAATTATTGGAAGAATAGTAACAAGACGATACTTTGGTAAATTAAATCTTATACATGGCTTTTCAACAGGATTTAGAAGAATTCTTTGTTAAAGTGAGTTTTTTTTTCCAAAATTTTACGAGTAATGTTTCAAATATGGTACATAGTTAACCTAATTAAAATAATTAGCTTCAAAATGACAAAATTATAAGTGAAATAAAGCTTCCACAATATGACATTTGCTTGGAAACTTGATTTGTCAATTATGCATAAGCAAAATTCCAGTCATCCAGAAAATTACAAAAATTTTTCTCATAGCAGGATTTCTTTCACCCACGAACTCTGGGTTGTTAATCTTACAACCGATAAACATCAACCATGTTCTTATTTTTACACTGAACCATACAGGATTGATGCATTTGGTTAGACTATAATTTGCATTGTTAAATTCATTTTTCCCTTTATATGATTTAATGTGAAGCCAGTGGTTACTTTTTCTCTCTTGATGCTGGCTCTTTATTTGGTTTCAAAGCGCAACACTTTCTTAATTCTCTTCCTATAGCACTGGAGACAGTTCCTTAGTCATCCTTGCTTCTTCTTCGTCTTCTCTAAAAGATGCTGACAGACCTCACCCTTATATTTAGGACTTGTTTGTATCATTTCTCTACTGAGCTCTGTTACCAAACTGATGATACCAAAATTCTTACCTCAGTGTGAGTTGCTCTTCTAAACCCCAGACTCACATCCCGCTGTCTACCCAAAATAGGCTCATGGATGTTTACAGGCCCCACACTATGTCCCAAATCGGACTCCAGCTTGCCCTTCTATAAACTGTTGTGGCTTCATCCCCATTTTTCCAATTTTTCCATCCAAAATGCTCACTTGTAAACTATTGCAAATCCTTTTACCGCTGCCTCGCCTGCACCTTCGTAACCACTCCAATCCTTTCATTATGATTCAAGCAACCCTTTCCTCTAGCCTGGGTTATAAGAGTCACTTTCTAACTAATTGCTCTTATTCGATTTTTTACCAGCAGTCAGTAGTTTGCCCAGCAGCCACAGAAAAGAGCATTACATTCTGATCTGCTTTGCTTATTTTTTGTTATATGCTTGTAGTACAGTTTTTTTTGGTTTGTTTTTCCGGTACCAGGAATCGAACTCACGACCTTGCACTTGCCAGGCAGGCGCTGTGCCGCTGAGCTAAATCCCCAGCCTCCTGTAGTACAGCATGATGGATTTTATCATTGGGAGCTCATCCATGCACGGAACACTGCCTCACTCTCTCTCCCTCCGCTGCTCCTCACTCCCCTCCTTGTTCCTTCCATCTCTTGCCCCCTTCCCACATACAAAACTCTATTTCCATTTTTCAGTTATTTATTCCCTTTCCCTCCCTACTGTTGTCTTCCCTCCATCTCTTGTTCCATTTCCAATTTGGGAAAGGTCTCCCTACTTCCTGTTATCTATTTTGCTAATTATTTATATTATGGGTTTCTTATCTAAGACAAGCCATGTGACATTTGAGCTTATGTTTCTGAATTATTTCACTTAACATTGTGTTTTCCAGGTGCATCCACTCTGTACGAATGCCTCAACTTTATCCTTCTTTATGGCACTATATATATGCACCACATTTTCTTTTTCTATTGATAGGCATATAGACCATTTCCAAGATTTAGTAATTATGGATTATGTTCCTAAAAACGTGGGGAGTTGTGTATCACTGTAACATGATATCTTTGACTCTTTTGGGAAGATAAAAAGAAGAGGAATACCTGGGTTGAATGAAACTCCTTCTTTAACTTTTTGAGGCATCTCCATACTGATTTCTACAGTGGTTGTAATAGTTTACATTACCAACAACAACATAGGAGCATTCCCTTTTCCGAGACACCTCACCAGCATTTGCTAGTATTTGATTTCCTTCTTTTCCTTCTTTTGTTGGGGGACGGGTTTCTGGTACCGGGAATCAAACTCACAACCTCGCACTTGCCAGACAGGCGTTGTGCCACTGAGCTAAATCCCCAGCCCCTGTATTTGATTTCTTGATGGTGGGCATTCCTTCTGGAGTGAGAAAAGATCTCAGGGATCTTTTAATTTGGATTTGATGTAATGGCTACTGATGTTGAACATTTTCCCTCATGGCAATTTACACTTCTTCTGAGAAGTGTGTATTCATTTCAGTTGCCCATTTTTGGATAGGGTGTCCCTGTGTTTTTGCATATCAGTTATAAAAGCTGAATCTCTACAAATGATCTCTAAGATAATCCACAATCTGGTGTCTACCCTATGGCATCTCTCTGACCGTAGTTTCTGTATTCTGAATCTCTTTGTATTTCAGTCACATTGGCCTCCTTCTCTTTCTTTACATTCTTTCTCTACTTGTTTTTTCTCCTTAACATACAATCTTTCAATATATCTTCCCTCAGATCTTTGCTTAAATATCACTTTCTTATTGGGCGCAACTCCTTCTGAGCTCTTGTCTGTTTTCATTCACAGCGCTAATAATGTGACAGATTTTTAACTAGAAGTTTTCTTATTCTTTCATTGTCTCTTTGCTCTCAGAAAAAATTAAGTTCTCTGTTGGAAGAGATTTTTTTTATTTATACATAAATCCTCATCTATGGGCGTGCATACAGTAAGTTTTGAATACGTGTTTGCTGAATGAATGAGTGAATATTAGTAGGCACATTGTGTGCAAGGCAATTGGTAAAGACAGTATTATCGTGGGTATTTTCTCCTCAACAAATTTAAGGATAACCTGCCAGATCCCTGGTCAGTAAGAGTGAGTGAAAGATAATGGTCTCTATTTTCTTTATATTATGAAGCCCATGAGAGTCTGTAGGAATGGGAGAATATAATGCTTTCATCTGTGTTATAATTCTGTCACTTACAAACTCAAGCATAAGAAGTAGCTGGACCCTTCTGCTTAGTAGGTTAAGTGATATATATCAATGTATTTTTCCCTTCACAGCCAGGTTGGACTTTGCAAAGCATAAGTTCGATTGTATCCTTAGTAACTTAAACTTTTGATTCTGTAACAGCCTATTCAGCTTCTATGAAAACATTTCATAGGCTGAGTGTCTTAAACAACAGCTGTTTATTTCTCATAGTTGCAGAGGCTGGAGTCTAACGTCTAGGTGTCATGCACTTCCTGGCCAGCAGATGGCGCCCTCCTCACCGCACTCCCATACAACATGTAAGGAGAGCAACATGTTATACCCTCGCTTTTATAAACGCACCAGCCCCCGTATTAGGGCCTTACACCCATGACCCTAATTATATCATCAAAGTTGCCCTTCCAAATCCCATCACTCTGAGGGTTACCGTTTCAGCGTATGAATTTGTGGGATGGGAACACAGTTCAGACCACAGCGGGTAGTTCCTCATTGCTTTAGTGATGAAAACAAGATGTTTAAGAGGAAGCACATGATTTTGTACTATTTCTCTACTGCCTTTACTTTCCGTGACCCTTCCACAGAACAGTGCCCTCGGCATTCTCGATTTTTCAGGTTATCTTTTTTCTGGGGACACAGTGCACCCACCTATTGTGTGTTTCTCTTAGCGTGGAATGCCCAACTACACAACCATCCACCTCAGCAATTCTTATCCATTCCCCAAATTAGGTGGCTCAGGTATCACCTACTCATTGGGAAAATCCCTCGCTGAGTGGTAAAATACCCGTGTCCATTGCTAACATACTTTGTCTTGAAATTCCATTGCAGTTTGTGGGTAATCATTTGGCAATCAAATTTCTTTTCCACCAGATCTTCAGTTTTATGGAAGCAGAGACTGTGTATATTTGTGCTCTGTCCTCATCAGCAGTACAGTGTTTGGTCCATCCCAGTGCCCAAGAATTTGTTGAAGGAGTAAGAAGAATAATGTCCACATGGCATTACTACCTGGGACCACACACAGGAATCTAGATGCCCGAAGTTGGAGATGGATTCCCAAAATGATTTTGCATCCTACTAATTGTTGTGATACCATATGTCTTGGTTACTTCTCTCTCATTGCTGAGACAAAATACACGACACCCAAAATTAAGGAAGGAAAGGTTTACTTAGCTCACAGTTTGTGGAGGTTTCAGTACATACTTGGCTGGCTCCGAGGCAGAGTGGCACATGGCCGAAGGCAACCGTTCATGACAGTGGAAGACAGCAAAAGCAACAAGAGCACAGTAGGAGGAGTGGCAGCAAGAAGACTCTTTCCCTCACTTACACCGTGTGCAAACTTCCTGCCCCAGGGCAGGTGTAGCACTCACATCCATTATCCCAGCATTGGACCATGAATCAATCATAAACTCTAGAAGCCTGTCCCATGACTGCATGAGGATTTAGGGGGACATCCAGACACAAAGCATAACACATACTTTTTATAAGCTCAACATTTACTTTTTGTTTTGTTATATTTTAAGAGGAGAATCTGCATGGTCTTGAGCAAATCATTATCCTCTATAAGTATCATTTCTAATGTATTCTAAACTATTACCTCATGAATTCTTAGTGAATATAATGCATGTAAATGAGATTGTGTGTGGTTTAAAATAATAAGAAGAGGAAGAATCCAATATTAGCTTCTGTATTTGAGAAGTTTCTACATACCAAACACTGTTCTGAGCACTTTATTTAAATTATCTCTTTCATCTTTTTGAAAAATCTATTGACTAATATAGTAATAGCTATGATTTATTGAGTTCTTTCTATGTGCCAAGATTTGCTTAAATTGTTTCCTTTGCCTTTTTCACCTTTAAAAAGTAGAAATTGGTCTTCTGACTTTGCTAAGTGAGAATCTTGATATCTTTGAGGTTTAGGAAACATTTTAAGTCACACCAACTTCTCACTTGCAAGAATGCTGGTGAAAGGATATTTTGCATTTCCATATTACTTTGTAAGTAAGAAATAGAGATTAAATTGCTTAAATAGTATTCAAGATCACACATCTTCAATACCGGCAATGGAAAGCCGAGAGTGACTCCAGAGTTCCTTCAATCCAAAGCTAAAGACTTATTCTGCAGACTTTGGAAATGACTAGTTGATTTGACCGCTACACCATAAGTACTTTGAATGCAGTAACCATTGTGTTTTTATTCATAGTGTCACATATGTTGCTCTACATAATGTAGGTTCCCAATAACATTTATAGACTTAACTTGTTCAGATTGAAGTCATCAAATGAGAGCCAAAATTAAACCAAATCTCCTGACCTATAATACACAGGACCCATTTCACTCACTGCCTTACTAATAAATGATTAAATTAGAATTAGAATTAGAATTTTGCTGTATTAAATAGCGTAATTGTTAATAATGAAAGCAAGGTATTTTGTGGGTGTTATTAGCCACCATTACTGTAAGGGAATTGGCAGATCTCTTTTTGGAGTTTATTGCCAGTTACCTTTTTTAGCATTGTTCTCCTGACAGGTGCCTCCTAACACAGGGATACAGGTTTTGTGTTCACAATGCAGAGACAACAGAGAGAAGAAGTAGACATGAATCAATTTGGGGGATGGGTCAGTCTCTTGACGGCAACAGGTGACTGCCTTTTGTAAAATCCCCAAAATGAAATGCTACCCGAGTTAAAAAATAAATGCATGTAAGTAGATGAGTGGCACTGGTCTTCACAAAGAGATCAAAATACTTACAAAGCGGGAGCCATCAAGCAAGACTCCTGTGGGAAGGCTAAAGGAATGGAATTCATGCAAACATGCAGAGGAATGAGTAGAGAGCTGTTTAATGAACAACCTTCAAATGCCTCTGCTCTGTGACTATGGCTGGCAGCACTCTATGGTTTTCAGTTGAATAAGTGACAGAAATTAAAATACAAAGTACAGTAGGAGAGATTAAGTTCTGATAGAAAGAACTGATTCCTAAAATTTGAAAGTCTTGCTCCCTAAATTTCACCAGGAACTGCTGTTAAATACACTTCTCCAGACAACTTTAAAGAAAAATACCCTCATAGGTCTGTGGTGCTAAAATACAGTTCTTTTCAAAGAAAGGTCTCACCTCAACCCGATAGCATCCTTCCTGGACCTAAGATTATACCTTTTATTTGTTTAAATCCTTGACGATATTTGCAGGATATCAGTTCAATCAAAGCAATAATCTGCCTATTGAAAATAGCTTTATTAAGAAATCCAGGGAAGGTCATCTGAACTATGAGCTGGGTTTATATAAAATCAGATCTTGTTTTATCTCGGATAAAAAATTGGATGATTCTACTATCATGTGAAAATGTCACCAGAATATCTGGCTTCAAGGTCTATATTATACAGGAGGTAGTTATTGTGATTTTAGGGTTATTGCTAAACTTCATCAGCCTGTAATATTTCCCCATTGCCCTGCTATACTCGCTGAAATTTCTACCATCAACACTCCAATCACTTTATTTAAGAAATTATTTTTATGAGTATGTTGAGCTAATGAATGTTTTTGGCATTGTTACTCTATTAAACAATTTTCAAAAGTAATTACTCTATTAAACAATTTTCAAAATTCAAAATCTATTGTCTTTGGGCAATAGAAGAGGGAGAAAGAGCACAAGTCCATCTTGCTCAGAATATTTTGAAGGCTAGCACCATCCCAAAGGTAGGAAAGCCAAGAATTTCTTCCAACCAACCCTTTGGAAAGTGGTATATGTGTTTCAAAGTCCTGTGTGCACATTCATGAGCTAAAAGTCTTCCCTGATTTTACTGAGCCCCAGAGAGAGCCTGAAGAAATATTTTGAGAGGAGAAAATGCTCTGAGGGTATCCTTTTTGTAGTTGAAAGAGACTTTAGAATGTGATCTCTTCTTTCTACAATAGCTTGAGGCCTTGGACAGGAAAAAGATGGAAAAATAGAGTTCAAGTTTCTGTCACCTGTTCTTTGAGAATTAGCAGCTTTTAACTAGTACTTTGAATATTTACCTTGAATATGTTATTCCATATCACTCAGGCATGGTGACTGCTGTTGTGGTCTAGCCTCAGAGTTTAAATTAGGAGGGTTGGGTCTATCCTGAGGGATACAATTGAAAGAGAAGACCCATTTTCATTAAGTCCAGGATTTGAATGTCTGTCCTCCCTTTTTCCTCTACCCTACAGTGAATACATGCTGACTTCCTAAGATGAGATGTGAGAGTTCAAATGGAAACAAATCTGAGGGTTTTCCAGGAAGTTCTCATAGCCTCTGGGTTTCCCAGTGCAGGTACTTTCTTTCATCCATATTATAAAAATCTGTTAATTGCATAAATAGTAGATGATATGACCCTCCCAGTGATTAATGGTGTCTAAAGGTGAAAAATGGAAAGAACAAGTAAAAGAGGAGGGAAAATCTTAAAAAGAAACAACAAAATAGAGAAAAGGAGACATTAGGAGAGGAAGGAAAGAAAATCATGGGGAATAATCAGTCCTTTAAGTGTTACACCAAAAACTGGTTATATATGATATAGAACGTACTTAGAAGAGAAAGTCAGAGAGAGAGACAGAAAGAGACAGAGACAGAGACAGAGACTCAACCTCCACCCAGTCACTGTCTTCAGAACTTTAGGAGTCATGGCAGATGTACCCTCCCTCTTTTCTAGGACTACTAAGAAGTCTCTGAGACTTGCTCATCTTATTCACCAAATTCCAGCACCCACAAAGCTGCTCACTTTCATCCTGGTTTTAGCGGAAGGAATCATCATGTTTGTCTGTTTTAACGACAAGATCAAATTTCCTAGGATGGTATCCTCCTCCTTGTAAGTCTTTCACTTGCTACCTCTGTGATCCAGTTAAAATGAAAAACTGACCACACCTCTCCTGCTTAAAATCCTTGCCCCTGAAAACAGGTCCTAACTTGCTTCTTGCTACATGAAATCTACTTTGAACTGTCCTTCCTTCTCCTTCCCATTCTAGCCATGCTCACCCTTTCCTAAGTATGTGTTAAATGAATAAATCAATGAATATTTTCTTCTAATATATCAAGTTATTATTCATTTCTGAACATATCTATGTTCTTCTTCACTCTTCTAAAAATTAAACATTCTGCCTTTTCTCTGTTTGCAAGATGCTTCTTATTACCTCTCTACTTGTCTTACTATTTCACTTCTCCAGGTAGCTGCAGCATTACCTTTGCTCTAATTTCTTTGTTAGACAACCTTAAATTATGTGTTCACTTACTCATCTCTACCACAAAATGATCACCTTTGTAAACACAGTGGCATTTTCTTATCTTTAACTTCATAATGTTTAACAACACAGTAGATGCTTGATAAAGAACAAACAAACATGTAGAAAGTGAATAACAAAGTATGGGATATTAACATTGGATGGTCAACTTATTTCTATATATCATCCTTTATTATTCTTAAATCTATTTGTATGTACCTAACATTTGCATTTGTATTTAAAATTATAAATACAATAAGTATGAATAATACTTTCAAATCGATACAGACATTAGTAATCTAAATGTCCTGAGATAGTGATCCAATTGAAACATAAAGTAGAGAAAGAAAAACAGCAGAGGCTGTGGATAAAACACTTTCCTTAAACTTGTAACAGCTGAAGTTTCAGAGCTGACCAGTATTCTTGAGAAAGACATGTGTTAAACATGGAGATATTTCATTGACTTCAAAGCAGCAAGTTGTAACCTGGACTTAGAATTAAGAGAATGAAGCAGATAGTAAATGATGAAACTAGGGTCACAGCGTCTCTCCGAGGCCATGTGGACTCATTTCTACACTCTCATATCTGTATTCCTTTTCCCTCTGTCCCTGCAGAACAGGATTCCCTAATTCTGACTGTTCAAATGCTGGTCTCTGTAATCTTCCAGTCCCAGTATCCATTGTGGATGAACTAGAGTTTATGTCCCAACTCCACGTCCCTAGGGAAGAAAACCTGATTGGTCCATGTTGCATCAGGTGAGTCTTGCTAGATGTAGGACTGGAAGGAAGTACAAGTGGGTGCCATGCGATGTTCGGGACACACTTATGTAGAAGAATTATACACTGTGGCCTGAAGGTACGCTTCCACTAATGTCCTGTCTTACTCCTCTTTCCCTTGTCAAATGCTCTCCACTGACTCCCTTAGTTGTAGTGTAGGTGGTCACAGAACAAATGGAAGCGGGATGAGTTTACACTTCTGCCGGGTTACTGGGGGATAGAGAATCCTCAGCAAAGGTGACGGGGCTTAAAATGTTCGTAATTTAGCCCCTCAAGAATAGAATGAATGAGAGGAAAGACTTTAGTTCTTACAGAGAGGACTAGCCTGGATGTATTGCCCTTCAGATAATAGGTAAAAATCTAGCGAATCAACTAGGAGGATAAAATTAGTTTCCAACAAATATATTTTAAAAATGATGCATAGTTTTAATAATTTAGAAGATGGCTAGAAAAAAGAAATGTCATCAGTAAGGCTGATTTAACTTTATACCAGAAATGCTACATGAGTGTCCATGTTCTTAGATATTGAAATATGTGTGTGTGTGTTCATAGATGTGTGTGACCTATTTTTAAATTCAGAAGTCTATTTAGAGAGGCGACATTATCATTACTGGTTTTTCATTGAAGATCTTGAAGCTCAAAGTGACTAATTACCCACCTAAAGATGGGGTGGTGCTGCATGCCTGTTATTCCAACATTCTGAGGGGCAGAAAGAGGAGGGTCATAAGTTCAAGATCAACCTGATGATTCAATGATTTAGAGGTGTAGGGCTGAAGATATCACTCAGGGTGAAGGCTCTGCATTCAATTCCCAGTACCTCTTGCTAAAAAATTATCCAAGTTCTCACAGCTAGCAAGCAACAGAACTGGAATTTTAAAGTGCACTGCTTAGAGCCAGAGCTTCTCCACTGCCCCAGTTGCTTCTAAATGTTCCTGTTTTATATCCCTGACTTCAGCATTATTGAAGTTGCCACTGAAGGCTGCTTTAGCTCCTCTGTTGAGATCTTCAACTGATGTCATGAAAAGCCTAGGGATGGTTCATATGGAGCCCAAGCAGGAGGGCCTGGCTTCCACCCAATGTTTTCTCCAGAATTGCTTTCCAGTGCCCCTGTTTGCTTTCCAATCCCAAATGAGCGTAGCACTGGCTAAAGAACATTCTTCGCTGTTGAGAGTAACAACTGATGCATAACCTATGCATATTCATGAGTGGAATTATAGCCATGCATGGATGCTCTACATTAGTGCCTAATAATCAACATCTACTTTCTCTTTTTTTCTTGTCTAAAATAGAGGGTCAGGGAGGGGGTTGTTGGTACACTCAGTCACTAATCAAAGATAATTACACTACTGCCATGCCAAATATTTATCCAGGCATCTGTGAGGGAAGCATGGAGAAAATATTTAATGTATCTGTGTAAGGCAGGGCCTGGAAAAGTGAACAAGGATGATGGGAGAATCTCTCTGCAAAATCAAAGAATTGGCTATGTGCATACCTATAACCCCATCTACTCGGGAGGTCAAAGTAGGAGGATGACAAAGCAGGGCAAGTCAGCAAAACCCTATTGTAAAATAACTTTTTACAGTGACTCAGAGTATAGCCCAGTGGTGGATCACTTGTCTCGCATTCATAAAGCTTCGTGTTCAAACCCCAGTAACATTCAAAGGATCAGACTATGTTTTAGAGGTGATATTAAGGATTTTGATTTTATCTCAATAGTCACCAAAGAGTTTGGGGAAAGTCAGTATTAGAGGACAGGAGAGGACAGATGAGTGGGAAGGAAATGTTCATAAGATTTGCTATTCTAAAAGAGGTTGTGAGAGACAGAGAACACTTTAGTGTTGTTGGTGGGAAGGTAAGCTCATATAAATGCCATGGAAATCAGTATGGAGAGTCCTCAAAACCCTAACAATAGACGTTCGCTTTGCCCATCTAGTCCTCCTCTATGTATCTTCCTGAAAGAGTTAAAGTCATTATATGACAGTGATATGTTCATATCCGTGTTCACAGAAGCACAATTCAAAACAACAAAATTATGGCTTAAATATGAGTTCTACTCAGAAGAAGGTCAAATTTCAGTCATTTGTAGGAGAGTGGATGGACCTTGAGACCAGAATTCTTAGAGAAATAAATTAGACGGAGGAGGGTCAATATACATGGTTTATCATATATGGGAAACCCACAATATAAGTAACTTAAAGAGGAAGCGAAGAAGAGATGGCAGGACTGGTGATGAGAAGGGGCTCTGAGAGTGTAGAGGGAAACACTATTGAGATGCAATGCATAGAGGTACCAATTTCTTGAGATGAGTGTCATTAGCATATATTGCAAATATTAACGATAAACAATAAAATACACTGTGGTAAAATCTTTTTAAATGAACCTTAAAAAAAAAAAAAGGATGGACTGTGACAGTCAGATTGAATATGGCTAGACTGACCAGGAGTCTTGTAGAATATCTCGCCCTAGAAGGCATCTTATCTAGGTCCAAAATCAAGAATGGACATAGGGGAGCGTATATGTAAGAGTAAAAAGGAAGAGAACCGAACTGACAAAAAGTCTGATTTAAGGCAGAAGAAGGACAAGGGACATATCAGGTTATCCCTGAACCTCTGACTTGTGCAGCAGAAGCACAGCACGGGGAAAATGATTCTCTGCCATCAGACTGTTTTTCACTGTTTTTATTCTACTGAGTTGTGAGTAGGATGCCCCAGTTCCTTAGTACGGGCAAAAGTGTTATACATGGCTCCCTGTGGAAACTGTTAAGAAACAACTGTGCTTATTCCAAGCTCGCTCTTTCTCTTTCTTTCTTTCTTTCTTTCTTTCTTTCTTTCTTTCTTTCTTTCTTTCTTTCTTTCTTTCTTTCTTTCTTTCTCTCTCTCTCTTTCTTTCTTTCTTTCTTTCCTTCTTGGTACTGGGACTTGAACTCAGGACCTTGCTCTTGCCAGGCAGACATTTGTGCCACTGAGCTATATCCCCGGCCCCTCCACGGTCTCTTTATCTACCTATCACTTAAAAGCAAAAATTTATCTATATTATGATCTCCAAATTATCACCACCATCACATACCACAGCCCAGTTCAAACGGTACCTGCTTCAACCATGAAGGACCATGCATACCACAAGTGCTTAGAAAATGTAAGAGGCAGCTTCTCAAATAGGGTAGGAAGGAGGAAGGTTGTACCTGTAGATGATGAGGTACCTTTGCTATAAATGGTCGTGAAAATAAAGTGGCATCAAGATGCAAAATTAAGATCATTTCTCTAGCATCACTCAAACACTTTGGTTCACACACGAAAAGTGGATACTTGGGCTCATGAAAGGGAACAGGATTCTTATAGCTAAATAAAGGAGATTTTAAATCACTAGTAAGAATCTTCCTAAAAAGTTGGACCATGGGTACCAATTTAGTTTAAATAATGGACATTTTATCCTTGTACACAGTTCCTTTTTTTATTTTATTTTAAAGTTAAAAAAACCCAAAAGAACAAACACAAAATAAAATAAAACAACAAAAAACAATGAAAATGATACAGAATTTCAAAACAAGGTGATAGGAAATTAACAATAGTTGTTATATTACATATTGTTATCTTCAAAGTAGTTGCTCAGATCTCCGGACATATACATGCAAGATAGATAAAACAATTAAGCATTAACTGTTCCTTTCAACAAACCAATAAAAATCAGTAGTACAATTATCCCAGCTACCCCTCCTTCTTTTCTCCTTTCCCCCATCCCAGCTCTAATAAGACCAGTGATGAATTACTCTTCTATTGGTCAGTATTGTGAGAGAAGACTATTGCACTGAAGTTTTAGGTTTCTGCTTTATTGGTAGATCACTGGTTCCTACAGCTAAGTAAATAGTCTCTGATTCTGCCTTATGCTAATCTGGAATGATGACTTATCACCTCCTTGTATTTAGAAGAATCCTCTACCCATTATTACATTAACATCAGTACAGATTTACAGATTTCTTCATGGTATAAGGTAGGGTGTTCAAAGCATACACTGCAAGAAACAACTTCAGAATCTCCTTGGCCATTTCTGTCTTCACTGAAGCAATCCTCCCACTACCCCTGGCATTGATTTTCCCCTCAGCATCTCTTCATGCAGAATCAAGCTCTTCTTTTCCACCTCTTCCTCTTTTTTAAGAGCAGTCTGTCTCAACCAGGGCAGACTTTTGACTTCTCTAAAATTTTGAAACCAGCATGTTCAGAATTAGACTGTGGTAGGTCAGCATTTGTAGAGAAGTAGGTTGACCAAGACATGTTACCAAAAGTGGGTCACTTTATACAGGAGTGCTCATATGCAAATACTAACAAAACACAGTATAATTTCCTCCCTTGCACGAGCGCCCAAAATGTTGGCTTTCCTGGGCCACACTTCAAAAGAAGAGGAATTATCTTGGACTGTATATAAAGTATATGATAGAGTGACATAAGTACAAAACTTCCTTTGTTTATCATATCGTTATTATCACCTGTAAAATAATTTTAAATGGCAAAGATCCCATAGGCTGCAATTTGGACATGCCTGTGAGTCTTCAGAGATGTTCTTTGGTGCATTCTGTCCTGTTGCAGCAGAATACTTGACCCTGGCTAATTTACAGGGAACGGAAGCTCATGGCCCTGGAGGCTTGGAAATTCAAGATGGGGCCTGGTACCTGAGGAGCACCTGTTAGCTGTTTTGTTCCAAATCATTTAAAAAGGGGATGCAGCTGAGATAGTCCATGCAATATGCATGTGCAACAGACTTAAGAATCCTTTGCTAACTACTCCACTCCTGATGCAATGATATGAACTGGTTCATGGGGGCAGAACACTAATGGCTTCATCGCCTCTTAAGTTTCCCACCTGTTAAGACTGTTCGGTGCCCTACGCATCATATTTCCAGCCCATGAGCTTTATGAGACACTGTCAAGTTATTCCTGAGGGAGTGCATCCCTCCCCATACTTTAATTTCAGACCCTGGTCTCCAGATCGCTACAGGAATAGGTTTCTATTGTTTTAAACCAGCAAGTTTGTGATAATCCATTGCAGCATCCCTGTAGTTGATACACTTATCGGAGGACAACAAATCATGCAGCATTCAAACTTTTCTCTGCTTCCTCATTCACTGATCACTTCAGCAGTTAGTTCTGAATGAATATTTGGAAATGGGATCCAGACACTCAAGGTCTCAGTTGTTCCTTTTGCCATTTTGTTTGGGAACCACTTGGTACCAGGAATCCTGTCTTTTAATCTTCTCCTCCATCTCATAACATGTGTGCCTGTGTTTTTCCAGCACACCCTATTGTTGAGTATGTAAATATGTATAATTATCAGCTGCAGTACTTGGGAGACAATCCTTGCCACACATACACCTAGGTACAATCTCCTGTTTTATCCATATCAGTAATAATAGTAATATATTCCCACATGTGTGGTTCATTTCAGATGCAACTTCTCATAAGATCCCATAGGCTTCTGTGGGATCTTCTGTGTTAGTCAATTCTAAAATTCTTTGGAATGTATTCCTGTCTTGACTGACCCACATGCTTTTTTACAGTACCTAAACTAGCATCCTCTTACTTGAGATTTTGAGAAGAGACTACAAATTTTTTAGCAGAAGAATGAATATAACTCCAAAGGACTGCAAAGAATAAAAATGAAGTCTTATTTCTTAAAAAAAAAATAGAAGAGGAATACACACACACACACACACACACACACACACACACACTCATGTATATACAAGGATACCTGGGATAATTGTTGTTCTGTTGTCTACTGGTTTAATGAAAGGAACAGTTAATGCTTAAATTATTTTTTTCTTCACCAGTTTGCATGCTGATATCCGCTAATCTGAACAACTGATTTTAAGGTAATGATATGCAATATAAGAACCATTGTTGAATTCCTACCGTCTTGCTTAGTGAAGCTCTGTATCATCTCTAATGTTTTTTATTACTTTTTATTCTTTTATTGTTTGAGCAGTTTTGCATTCTTACTCTGGTAATCTGAGCAGCTTTGTTGAAGATAACAATATGTAATATAACTGCCATTGTTAATTCCTATCATCTTGTTTTGAAATCCTGTATCCTTTTTATTGTTTTTGTGTTGTTTTGTTTTTGTCTTTGTTGTTGTTATTTTGGTTTTTTTTGCTCTTTAAAATAAAATTGAATAAATAAAATTCCCCAAGGTCGGGTGGGGGGGAAGAACAAGACTTAGAGACAATACAGACACTTGTTTAAAAAATTGGGCAGAAGAATATCGTTCAGTCTAGAATACAAAAACCAAGCCAAACTATACATCATCTTTGCAGGTAGAAAAATCACTGTAACAGGAGAATGGAGTAGCTGAGGAGTTTATTTCTGGCCCATTGTGAGTCACAGCTGGTGGAATATTGCATGAGAAGTGTTCTATAGAACTGTTTGAAGATAGAAAGCTGTTTGGAAAAAGGTACAAGACAATGAAATTGATTAACTGCAAGAAATAATCAAAAGATGTTCAAGAAAGGAAACCTGGCTCATCAATAAAAATTTATATAATTATAATGCTTGCAATATCAAATACTGATTTAAATAATAATATCAATAAATGTGATCCAATTATATTGGATGCATTAGGAAGAGCTGTAAGAGGTATAACAATGGTAAAAGACTGTTATAATACCATGTCCGTGAATATATTAGAACATTCAAGAAATGATGTGAATGTGTGTGCTCACAATTTAAAAAGTAATTAGAAACTTTTCAGTAGGATTTTTTTTTTTTTTAGATGTGCAGAAACTTTTCAGTAGGATTTCTGCACATCTAAAGAAATCACCAGCAGAGTCAAAAGAAAACCCACAAACTTGGAAAAAATTTTAGCTGATTGTCCCTCAGACAAAGGGCTCTATCTAGAACATATAAAGAATTAAAAAATTTCAGCCCCTCCAAATTCAAATACCTAATCCAAAAATGGGCAGCTGAGATGAACACACATTTCTCAGACAAGGAGATACAAACGGCAAATAAATATATGAGAAAATGTTCAACATCATTAGTCATTTGAGAAATGCAAATTAAAACAAGATTCCACCTTACCCCAGTAAGAATGGCTAGCATTAAGAAATCAACCAATAACAAATGCTGGCGAGGCTGTGGAGAAATAGGAACCCTTCTCCACTGCTGGTGGGAATGCAGACTGGTGAAACCACTGTGGAAATCAGTTTGGAGATTCCTCAGAAAACTAGGTTTAGAGGTCCCATTCAACCCAGCTATCCCCCTGCTGGGTATTTTCCCAGAAGATCTAAAAACATCATATCACAGTGATATATGTGCACCTATGTTCATAGCAGCACAATTTGTAATTGCTAAAATGTGGAAGCAACCCAAATGTCCATCCACCGAGGATTGGATAAGAAAATTATGGTACTTTTATATAATGGAATATTACTCAGCTGTAAAGAAAGATAAACTCGAGGCCTTTATATTTAAATGGTCACAACTAGAGACCATACTCATAAGTGAAATAAATCAAACATACATGTGCAAGCACCGCATTGTGTCACTAGTGTAAAACTTGAAAGAGTTAATTTAAACTCGGAGGTATGATAGACACTGTGAAATGATAGGAAACCACCGAAGAGTAAAGGGCTTCTGGGATGTGGGAAAAGAGAAGGGAAAGAAGGAGAAATTTTGTATGTATGTATATACAGGATAGATAACATGGTTGTTCTTCTATCTGCTGTTTCTATGCTGAAAGAAACTGTCAATGAGTCTTTGGTTGACCAGTATTGCATGTCTATATCTGTTTTCATGAGAATCCGCTTTGAAGATATCAATATGTAATACAACCACCATTGTTAATTCCCTACCACTTTGTCTGTAACTCTCTATTGTCTGTATTGTGCTTGTGATATGTTGTAAAATGTTGTATGTCTGTTAATGTTTCCCTCCTTTTATCCTTAAAATAAAAAAAATAAAATAAAAAAAATAAAATAAAATAAAAAGTAATTAGGAGAAAAGGCGGCCTAAAACACGAAGGAAGTGTTCAGAATAAATAGATCCATTTTAAACTTTGGTGTTATTATTTAGCTTTTAAAACCATCTGCCTGGTTCAGTTTTAGAAAAAATAAAAGTTAATTTAAAATATAAAAATAGAAGTCCTCAAAATTTATCTCCTAAACTTGATTTATTCATATGTATTCATTAAGTAAAACTATTAACTCTATCATGAAAACAAAATAAATCCATCCTGCAGTTCTGCTCTGGTTTGAATTAGTATACAATTTGGTGATGAGAAACAAATAAAAATGAAATAAAAACTAGAGCCTCAGGCTTCAATTTTGTAGTGAAAATTAAATATACATATAAATAGAAATATAAAGGAGGAACAAATAGGCAACAATAAAATGAAAGATGGGAGGTTATAAGTAAAGCTTCGTGTGCTTATATTTTCTAAGGAGGAAACATGTGAATGGTCTTTGCATTCATCACATGAAACATGCCCATTTCTTTGTATAGCATGCAGGAAACTTCTTGGACTTATGAGCACTGTAAAGACCTTTCGTGTGTCAGATACTGACCCTGTTGCTGTGAACAGAACAAATGAAAATTGCTGCTTTTGTGGACATGATCATCTCTATAAATAATTCACAAGTGCACTTCCAGTAAAAATAAGTAAAATGTCAAGAGAGTACACTTTCACTAAGTAGAAAGCAATGAAACCATAGAAAATGATACCATCAAATATTGTATTCATTTCTGGACAAAATACTAAATTAAGCAGGTAGAACTATTCAAAATTTAAAATGAATATATAAATTAAAAATATTAGGAATAAAAGAAGGGTCATAACTTCAGATTCAGTTGAGAATATTTTTACCTTAAAAAATAATACAAACAATGCAAGAAAATTAAAATTGGGATATGAATATTTGCTGGAAAATCATAAATTAAGGAGTGGGATTTGCCTTGGGGATAGAGCACTTGACTAGCATGGGCCCGGCCCTGTGTCCACCCCTGACACCTCAACATACAAGCAAACAAACAAAAACATAAATTCCCAAAACTGATTTAAAATGGATAAGAAGGTAAATGTAAATGTGCACATTTAGTAAAATTAAAAGCTCACAATATATTTTAATCAGTCTTTATTTGATTCTGACTTCATATTTAAATTTCCTTCTATTTAAACTGTGAAACACGAATCAAAAATATTCTCTTCAGGCACTTTTTCATAATTCTTGAGGGCAATTTTTTTTTCTGATACAAGCCCATTCCCACAAATAAAAACAATTTGACATGAAGTAAGTTCCTTCATCTTTTTAAGTTTATTTAATTTTTGTGGCTAATTCTATAGATGTTTGTATAAAAACTTATATGTTGGTGTAACTAATTAAAATAAAGCATTTAACCTTCATACATGTAGAAGTTCATCAAATCCTAACACTGTTGCTGAATCTAACAGAGGACTCACTGGTAACTATTACTGTTTCTGCCTCTACTCATTATAGGTGATATACAATCACAATGGACATTATCCACTTTGTATTATCACAGTTAATTGCATTTCCTATTTCCATGTCGATTTTTTCCATTATGTAAGATCTTCTACAGGGCATGTGGTGCACACCTGCAATCCCAGCACTCAGGAGACAGAAGCAAGAGGATTGCTGTGAGTTCCAGACCAGCCTGAACTACAGACTGAGACTCCGCCTCAAAAATAATAATGGTAGGGCTGGGGTTATAGCTCAGTGGCACAAGCACCTGCCTGGCAAATGCAACGTCCTGAGTACAATTGCTGGTACCAAATAATAATAATAGATTAATTTTTAAAAATAAGAAAGACGTTTCTTACAGGCAAAGTAGAGTCTTAAACATTTTTAATTTCTCTGAGCCAATCAAGGGGCATTTGATATGCGTTGGATCAAATATCAAGTGAATGTTATAATTAGCCAATAACTTTATCATCCATCTATCAGCTTATCTGCCTACCAGGTAATGAATTTTAGATCATTTGGTCTTTCTATGCAGATTAATAAAAAGATACATAGGTCAGTAGTTTTAAAGTTTTTAGTGAATATTATCTTATGAAAACTTTTAGTTTCTAGTGAAATTATTCTTGGAATAAACCTTTAATTTATTTTACTTAAAATTGTATTAATATGAGTTATCTTCTTTAGAGAATATATAACACAAATATAATGCTATAATTAAATTATGTAAATAGAATTATATATAACTCTACATGCAAGCATATATGTGTATTACATATAAAACTATTTAAATTTATATACATATTTAGAGAATGTATATACAATTTTCTTCACTGTATTTAATGCCTACATTAAAACATTTGAAATGATTAACAATAAAATACAGTTATTGATTGGTACCATTAAAAAGAATCATTTAGTGATTAAGCTGGTACTTCAGTTGTACAAAAAATATGGCCTAAATCAAGTTTTGTTTAAAACTTGCCTGAGAGTTTCCTGGTAACCAAGGCAAAGGAGTAATTTCTGTCTTTTACTGCAATGAGAGGACTTTTTTCTTCATCTGTTGGTGTCTTGGTTACTTTTCTCTCGTTGCTGAGACAAGGTACCTGATTCCCAAAATTAAGGAAGGAAAGGTTTATTTAGCTCACAGTTTGTGGAGGTTTTCAGTCCATACTTGGCTGGCTCCAAGGCAGGGTAGCACATGGCAGAGGGCAACAGTTCATGGTGGCAGAACACAGCAAAAGCAACAAGAGACAAAAGGAAGGAGTGGCAGTGAGCAACCTCTTTCTCTCTTTTACATGTGCAAACTGTCTGCCCCAGAGTGGGTGGGTGTAAGGTTCACACCCATAATCCTAGCACTGGACCACAGATCAATCATAAACTCCAGAAGCCACAGATCAATCATAAACTCCAGAAGCCTACCCCATGACTGCATAAGGCTTTGGGGGGAAACCCAGACACAAACCATAACAGTTGGTAAACTCAGTAGCATGAAAAATCGAAGTTTCATTACATCTCCTTGGGTAAGGATTACTGAAAAATAAGGTGAAACATGTCATTTCTAGAAAACTTACAAGGGGACAATAGAAAATGAATTTAAGGAAATTTTGAAGTTATATAAAACATCCATTTAAAAAGGCTAAAAATAAATCCTACTTTAGCAACTAGACTAGAAATTTGCACAGTTTATTACACTAATTTGTAATACATAAAATTTTGAAGTCTTTGAAATCTGTATAGAATAATTTAATAATCTTTCACCAATATTGTTCAACAGTTGTCTCCCAGGAATCTCCCACTGATCACGCTCTGTGTAAACTTGCTTCCCTTCCAAGCCTGAATCAAGTGTACACCAATGCCCACAAACCCTTCACACCTGCTCTCAGTTTGGGTCTAAGTGATTTGGATGCATAATTCTCTCCTCCGAATTGAGAGCTCCTTGAAACAGGAAATATATCTCTGCCAGATTTCTTTTCTCATCTCTCAGCCCTGTCTGCTCTCAGCAAACGTGGATATAAATGGATGAAAATATGACAAATGAATGGAAAAGTGAGCTAAATTCTTGGTCACTTCATAGAGTTTTTTTTTTAAATGATGTTTGCATCTTTCAAACTATAACCAGTTTACAAATGAGAATTTCCTAATAAGATGCTGTTAGTTTTTGTTTTCCTTGCATGAAAAGTTCAGCTGTTCGTCAGTGCAGGCCGTGGGAGAACTGGAAACGTAGTCTCCGTAAGTGCACACCCTTCCTGGCTGGTGATTGCTAGGGTTCCCTTTGTGTTCACCCTGGTAAGTGAAGGAAGGAGAAATACTGTGCTAAGGCTCAGGGGAACAGCACTAATTTGGAGTGATGACCATAAATTATGGCAGCTCTGGGTTCTGGAAATGAATGGTGGTGTCGGAAGGTTAAACATGCATTGCTTCCATTAGTGTTTGTGGGGTTTTACTGCCATTTTCCGGCCGTCTTCTGAGAATGCCTATCACTCAGACTCATCCTAATTAGATTCCACTGAGAATGAGGAGAACAGAGAAGGACTTTCGGAAATTGAAGTAGCATCTTCTGCATTTGCCTGCTTAGGTTATTTGGTTATTTTTCCATAGGCAGTGCATTCTTCAGGACTCTTTGCATAATTTTTTCTGTGACTGTTGCGTTTGGGACCCTGATGTAAGCCATGAGGGCCGGGGCTGCAATCTATTACTCTTGATATTTCAGATCAATAATAGCTTTACTGAATACAATTTTAATAAAGAATGGAACAAAGACATGAATGTTCTAAAAGGAAGTGCCATTTAAATGATTCCTGCTGTAACCAAGGTAAATCCCGGAGGAACGTCTCTAACCGTCTCCAGGCATCTGGGGTCGGATTGGAGCCCTCTCTCTACACTACCCAGCGTCTCCCGCAGAACTGGGAAGACAGTCTGCAACCGCAGGACACGCGCAGCTCTGTGCGGGTCTGACCCTCGGTGCTCACTCCCGGCACTTCTGATTTGTGAACATCTCTCCACACGCTAACTCATTCCCTTTGCTTCCCTTGAAGAAGCGGAGCCTGGCTCATGTTTATGCACGCTGCTAAAGCATTGGTTTATTAGCCGTATAAGAGATTCATTGTGTTCTAATTAAAGACGTACAATGTGCATAAAAATGCGCAGTTCTGGTACATTTGCACCTATTCCGGTCCTTAAACAAGCACACATGCAATCTTTGTCTTAAGCAATGTGTTAATTTTCTGTTACTGCAGAATCAGAAACGTGGAGGCTCAAAGCAACACAGAACTGCTATCTCACGATCCCTGTGCATCCAAACCTGGTAGGCAGTCTTGCCCACGTCCTGCAAGGCTGAACTCAAAGTGCTGACCAGGGCTGTTGTTTCACCTGTAGCTGAGTTTTTTCCAGCTCTCATTCAAGTTCCTGGCAGTTGTCACTGAAGGAGGTCTGTCTTTTACTCTAGTCATGCTGCTAGGCATTATTCCCAGCTCCTAGAGGCTGGGTCTCATTCTTTGCCATGCAGTCCCCTCCTCAACCCCTCAGTTTGCCTCTTCAGGGGTGAATCTGGGAATTTTGCTGCTTCTGATGCTAGACCAGATCTAAAGGACGCATGTGATTAAGGCAGGCCCTCCCAGATAATCCATTTATCAATGAACTGGCTGGAAAACTTAATCACTTTTGGAAAAGGTCTTTGGCCACATAAACTGACATAGTTATGGGCATAAAAGTTAATTGTGTTTACAAATCCCTTCTGCGCTCATCAGGATGAGCATTTATAACAGTGAGGATTGCTGAGGGTCATCTTAGATTTCTGCCTACTACAAACTTACAACTGAAATACTTAGGTATTTTTACACATGTATGGTATATTTACACATTTAGGTATATTTACACATGTATGTGTGTATACTAACATGTGTACATACATACATGCTCTTATAGACATGTATGTCATGTATGTTTATGCAATGAGTATAATTCTGAAATTAAATATGGATCCATAATATGAATCAATCCAAAAGACAAAATGCAATATGGACATGGAACACTGTAAAATTATTGCCTCCCTGAAGGGGCCCTGCCTTTCCATGGAGCATCCCCAGTCTCCGGGTGACATGTGGAGAAGGGGTCCATACTTGCCAGTGAGTCGCCTTTCTACCCAGCTTCACAAATGCTAAATACTAAAAATGGGCTGATACCTTCAGTCCTCTGTGTCTTTGATGAAATCACACAAAGGGCTGGAGCACCTGAGGGCAAGTCTGGGCTCTTTCTCCAGCTTCCCCAGTTCTTCATGCAAGAGGCAGCGCTGTTCAAGGAAAGGCTGGTGCTCCTCATGCTGCTACAGCCATCATGGTTGTTACAGTGACCTGAAACGAAGTAACAAAATAACGGAGCTTCTTCCTTCCTTCCTTCCTTCCTTCCTTCCTTCCTTCCTTCCTTCCTTCCTTCCTTCCTTCCTCCCTCTTTCTCACTCTCTCATTCTTTCTTTCTTTCTTTCTTTCTTTCTTTCTTTCTTTCTTTCTTTCTTTCTTTTTCTCTCTTCTCTCTCTCATTTTTTTCAGTACTACAGATTGAACCCAGAGCAATCACTGAGCTCTATCCCCAGCACTTTATTTTCACTTTTATTTTATGACAAGGTCTTGCCAAGTCAAAGTTGCACAGACTGGATTTGAACTTGTGATCCTCCTGACTCAGCATTCCAGAATACTGTGACTACAGGCATGTACCAGCATTCCCAGCTCTGTGTTGCTTTACAGCATAGAATATTTCCCAACCTCCTTCAGGGAAAATTTAATAAGAACATATTTTTCAGAGATGAACACGTTTTCTTATGCATCTGTAACTAACTTGAGCTCCTGAAAATATCAAATGCAGAGATTTCTTGGAACTGCTGCCTCACTGGCAGAAATTCAGACCAAATCTTAATTAAATTAGTGCCTTAAAATAGCTTAATAAATAATAATAATAATAATAATAAAATTTTGAATAATACCATTCTCCAAGGTTCTATGCTGAGCAGTTTTTACCCCTTTTCAAAGAGAAGAAAGAGATTGTATTATTTGTCCATATCATATAGCTGGAAATAATTAAAATCTGGTTTCAAGTCTAGAATTTCTGAGGTCAAATCTCTCTTCTTGTATCACTCTTTACCTCTATGTGGGAGTTTTTAACCCTGGGGAATATTAACTTAGTAAATTAGACTTTCATGCATTGATTTGCACTAAACAGAATTTTCAATCATAATTCATGTGAGATATTTGGCAAAGTGACACTATTGAAGCTCACCATTTTAAGTATGTATATTTAAATAACGAGAACCTAAAATTTCCTTTAAACTTGCCATTGCCTTTGAAAATGTCTACTAAGTATTCTAGTATTTACTTTAATATATATAAAGATACACATTTCAGCTGTTCACCATAATAATAAATGTCTGGAAGCTAATGGCTACCACTTTGAATATCTCTTGTAATTACAGAGGCCATGATTTCTCAATAAATTTATTATTAAAATATTTATACAAGTTTTACATTTCCTGATGTAAACTTTCTTTTTGGTGGAATACATACCATTACTATTATCATTATCCCTCCCATGAGTGAGCACAGGTGTTTGATATGGTATGTTCCCTTACACAACTTATCTCATGTAAACCTCATAAACATTTTAGAGCAAACATTAGAGCCTCATTTTATTAATTAAGAAAGCCTCAGAAATGTTAAATTCCTTTCTGAAAGTTACATCACTAATATTAGAGCTGGAATTTGTTTGTTACTTCCTTTGAATATATCATGCCATTTTTCCTAAATTTATATTATATGTTGGTGATCAGGATGGCAGAAGCAATGTTTTACACTTTTTAGTATTTTTCCTAATGCTTAGCATGTATCTTGTAAATACCAAGTGATCAAGAAACTTTTATTGATTGAAGCCAAGAACCTAAAACAATGTTTCTTCTTAGAAATTGATATTGAAAAGAAAGAAAACTAGGCAAAGCTACTGAATATACATAGCATATATTTTATATATCTTAAACAAAAATAGATAATTTGTCTTTGCAAAATCATTAACATTATGTTAATAGTACCAACTAATGATGTTGTATCTGAGGAGTGCTCATAAACTTGCTTCAAAAAATCTTTTAAACTTTATGATATACTTTTACTACTTTGTGCAATCAAGGAATTGCTTTCATTGCTATATCATAAATGTAGTCCCTATAAAATTTTTGTACTAAACAAGAAAGAAATGATGACTTGGAAATGAAATGCAGTGGTACCTTGATTCATAAACTTAATTCTTTCCACGATTCTGGTCACAAACTGAACTGGAAGAGAACCGAATCAAATTTCCCCATAAGGTCAACATGAAATCTAACTATTGAATTTGATTTGGTTATTGTCCAATTCAATTTGTGACCAGAACTGTGGAAAGAATTAGGTTCATGAACCGAGGTGCCACTGTACTTAAAAATGTGGCAGTGTAATAACACTGAGCCAGGAGCAGTATATACTTCGACTACTTCCTGTTGCAGTTTGTAAAGAATGAACTTGGAAGTCTTCCTACTTAGCCGAGTAGATTATTCTGGGTGCACTGATCTGTCGCAAGAATGCCATTTCAATAGGGCGAAAGCATAAACTACTTTGGAATTGCATTGTAAACAGCATTTTCAATCTTGTATTGCAATTACATATTGAATGCAGAATCAACTCAGAATATGGAAATCCCAAAAACTGTTGGCAGGAATCAAAAAGGGGCTTGATTCTCTAAACCAGCGGATAGTCTCCGAGCATGTGGCTTGGCTTTCCCAGCAGCCATTCAACTGAATTCCTGCTGCACAGGAAAGTTCAAAAAATGTGGGGTGAGCCGCTCCTTCTTGCCAAGACACTGGTGCCAAAGTGGGTGGTGAATGTGTCACTTCCTCACTCTTGATGATGTGGCCAATATCATTAGACTTGATTATCGGACTTGATTATTAGACTTGATGCATTTGAGATTGAAACCAAAGGCCTGACATCTAAAGGAACTCAGAAAAATTACTTCCTGCCTCTGTGCTTATTTCTCCTCATGCTCCTCATGCTCCTCATGCTCCTCATGCTCCTCATTTCTCCTTATTTCTCCTCATAACATGGATAACAACACTAGCCATTTCTTAGGATTGTTATAAATACAAAACTATATGACACACGCAAAGATCTCATTGTAGTGCTGGGAAAACAATTCCCCAATAAATATCAGTTGTTCTTAGAGTCAGTTTCCAGTGCAGTGACTTGAGCTACATAATTCACCTCCATAGGAAACAATAGATTTATTTTTTAAACATTTAACATTTGTTTATTGCTCTAACAACCTACAGAAAATGAGGAAGTATTTATTCTAGAAAATCTACTAAATCAGTGTGGACACAGCGAACACATGTTTCTATGACTGACTTCCCCTCCTCTCACCATAGCACCCTCAGCTCAGCCTGGTGGAAGTTCCCCTCTGGACAGACTGAGCCACAGCACAGAGCGCTTTCTGCTCTTAGGTCAGTCAAGGGAGCTGGTATCTTCCAGGCAAAGGCATGCCACTAGCACCTGTCAGCCTCCCTGTTCTGTGGTGCACAAGCTGTCAACTGCAGCCAGGGGGTCAGAGACCACCCTGTACCCAACCCCTGTGTAAGAGGAGGCTGTCCACCACACCCAGCAGGCCAAGGGGACTAAGTCCTGCAGGGCCTTTCCTTGGTTCTCTAATAGGATGGAGGTTCCATGCCAGGAGGAGCAGGCCTAGAAGACAAGAGACTACTGCCTCACTCTTCTCTGGTACTTAAGAGAGGACAGCAGGGAGGGAGAGGGACAGCAAAGAGAGAGGGAAAAATTCAGAGACAGAAACAGAGATAGAGAAACAGAGACACTGAGAGAGAGACAGAGAGAGATAGAGAGAGAAAGACCAAAGGTCTTCTAACAACAGAAACATGGAAAAATGGACAGATCTTTTCATATTGCTTCCTTGGAGATATATGTCAATTTTATGTACACAGCAAGAGGATGAAGAAGAAAAGCTTATCCAGAGTTTTGAGAATCTCAAGTGACCAGACAGACAAAATTAGAGACTTAAGGGGCTCTAGCTATGTTTTGGAAAAATATTTTCCAAGCCTGGAGCAGATATTGGAGCCTAAATATCTAAGGTCAATCCTTTTGAAAATTAAAACTTAATTTCTCCCCACCATTAGGAGAAAATAAAAAGTTCATGTCCTGTCACCAGATGAGACACTGCTGGATGCGGAGTTCTCAGCTAAATGCTATGTATTAAGCAGAAGCTGCACCCATGGGGAGCGTCTCACTCATTTCTAAGATGACCCTTTAGAATTCAGTTCTCCTCTCACAGGCTAGCTGCCTCTGACAGTGATGGAAGTGAGCTGGTTTCTCTCACTGTGTGTACATTACAGAGAAGGGGTGAAACTCTTCTGGAAGAAGTTAATATCATGTGGTGCATTCAAAATTTATACACAGTAGTGAGTGTTCATTTCATCAAAATTCTTTGGAGGGAAGCAGGACAAACACTTGAACATAGCATTAGAGACATTTAGGACACAGTTACAACACCCTGTATCTTTATGATCCGGAGTCATAGGAAAGACAGGCTGGTGTAGAAATGACATTAGAAGAGCGAGTAATAAAAGATTGAAGATATCATGCCAGAGACAGAAAACGCTTTAAATCCTAAACCAAGACCCCACCTTTATGCACATCTTCTGTTTTCTGCATCTGATTTCTTCTGGCTCTGGAGAGATGAAGAAAGTGCACTGGGGAGTACATTTGAAGCACTTTTAAGATGAAGACTTTCCAGTGAACTCAATGTCTTCAGAAAATCCAAACCTCAATTGCATTTTCAGAGCTCGCCCTCTCTTTTCTCTCCTCTTGGGTTTTCATTTCCCACTTGTCATTTTTCCCAATATCTGGCTATGAAAGAGTTAATTCTCCAGAAACAGGGTTCATAACCACAGGAGGGGACCCAGCTCTGGACTCTCTGGTTTCTGTGCCATAGCCTGTTTGTTCTCCTTCCCCGAAAACCTCTGTCCATCTTGGCCAGACACGGTTAATCCCACTGTGTCCTCTGGTGCTGACAAACACTGCCAGAATCCTTGCCAGGAGCCCAGCTCTGCGACCAGCTGCTCTCATCCCTCTGACGAGTCCCAGGAAAAGCCCTCTCAACAGCTCATCCCCTGCTGGATAGCGTAGGGTTCCTGGGACACTCAAGGCTTTTGTACAGGCTCCCTAGCCAGGACCAGAAAGAAGCACTGCCATGCACTGCTATCTAGACCTTCACCCTGCCCTTGCTTCCAAGTGCTCCTGAGCCTTGTGACGTGGGTCAGGACGGCAGGCTGCACATGCTCAGATTTCCCCTTTCTTACGAGAGAGATGTTAGTGGAGATGCTGAGTAATGGAGATGGAGCTTGTTTCAGCAGCCTCTGTGGCAGTCTCTGCATGGTCTCCTCCTCCAGGAGTCCTCCTGTGTCAGTGGTGGGGAGCTTCCAACTTGCTCTTCCTGGATGAGAGGCATTTTCTCCATTAACATGCTCTGTCCTCAAAATCTGCACAGTAGCATAAAAATACTGCATCATGAGATTATAAGAAATACACAGGAAATTTCAGAAAATGTACAGTGTAAAATATATCACACTAAATTCTAACATCTGTCAAGCACTTGTGATGGCCAGGCACTGCTGTGAGAATTTCACCTGTATTAACTTACATACTTCTCACAGCAACCTTGAATGTAATCCAACTATCAATAGTCCTTATTTTACTTATTTCCCCTCTACTGGAAGTATCAGATTTGCTCTTTATAGCCTCCATCCTTCAAGCTGTGTTTTGTACCACGAAACCACATTTGCCCTGTCTTTCCTATCACTATGCTTTATTCTGTCAGTGTCCCCTGATTCTGCCACCTGACGCTCCTTGGCAAACCATCACCAGGCTCTGGATTCAGATAAATCTTACACCACAGGTATTGGGTCTTGTTGGCTGATGTTTGCTGTAGAATTCTGCTGATGTAAACCCCAAGTGCAAAGGAATTAACATCCCATGGAGGCAAACACTGGCCACGGTAGGTCAGAAGATGGGAGGAAGTCCATAGTCCCAGCCTCTTACTTTCCTTCTCCAATTTGTTTCCTGCATATCCAGGCGGTGTGGAGATACTCTCAAAGCAAAGCCAGAGCGCTGGCCACCTGTGCAGTGACTGGTCTGTCCTGCCCTGGCTCAAATCATGACACAGTGCAGCGGTGCTTCACTTCCCACTCTGTGGCCTACGCCCCTTTTCCTTCACTCTTAGTGTGCTGACGTTGCCTTTCTAAAAGAATCACCATCTAAACCTTGTAACAAGGCCTGTTTTCTGGGTGACATTCTTAAGATAAATTATCCCTCACTCTGATAACAATGACAACCTCTAGAAGGCAGGGAGTGCACTGCGTGTATAGAAACCCTCTTTATTTTATTTTTCTCATCTGAACTCTTCAACTTCCATGAACAAATGCTCTTTTAATAAAGGAATATAATCTCAAACTTTACCTAAATTTTATTTCTCTATCTCTGTGCACTGAAAAAGATGCTCAGATGTACCATTTCGTGTATTTTAACCAATGAAATTTCTCAATTAACAATGCTCAAATCAAGACACAGAATGTATTGCTCAACTTAGAAAGTGTCCTCCTGATCCTTCCCAGTCAAGCCTTTTGCTCATGGTGGCAAACACTCTCTAACTTCTGTCATCATCAACTAAGATTTCCAAATTTATAGAAATAGAATCTTCCCGTTTTATTTCTAGCTCCTTTCCCTTAGAATAGTATTTTTAACTTTACCCATGCCGTTTTAGGTGTTAAAAGTGCATTCCTTTTTAATGCTGAGTGGTTTACCTCTGTATAGGGTAGTGTAATTTGTTCACCTAGTCTTCTGTTTACTTTGAATAGCATTTCTTATCAACATTATTTTTATTAACTAGCAGTCTATTGATAGGTTAAGCACTAGACTATCTTGTTTCTTTGTTAATTGTATCAATAATGGTGGTTATAATACACTATAGAAAATAAGCTTCTTATATATGCATTTAAAAATGTTTCCTCTGCAGAAAACAAAATGCTAAGAATTGATTTTAGAAGAAGTTACCGTAATTAAGTAAAGTCTGAAAACTCTCAAACTATATTTGTCTCAAATCATACCAATCTATTACATGCTCTAATACATCTTGCAATTATTTGAATGAACCCAGGTTTTTCAGTTTATAAACTTGAAAATTTACCCTTTCCTAGTTACTTTATTAGTTTAGAGATATGTGTCAGTGTACAATTGTTCCTCCCTGTCTATCTACTTACCTACTTATAACACTGAGCTGATACTAACACACCAGCCCATACACATTTTCATAGACAATCTCAGAAATACATCATGAGAACAATGGTCAGATTAATGAAGGCTACTCTGCCTCAAGCCTAACACTTTATGGGAAAATGTTCCCATGAATTTAAGGAATGGTAATGAATATGAAATATGAAAATCATCCAATAAATCCAATTTTGAGTGTGAGGTGCAGAGAAGGGGCAGATAAAAACCTAACAGCAGAACTTTAGAATATGTTTCCACTTATCCCTCTATCCTGACCCTTTATACATAATTTTAAACACTTCTGAAAAAAATATTCAAGTGGAGAGGAGAAATCATCCTAGGTGGAAGAAGCAGTACTTCCC
>NW_004955476.1:2384460-2394887 GCF_000276665.1 Chinchilla lanigera
AAAGAAAGAGAGGTACCAGCTTGTCCTGGTGGGAGCATTTTTAGAAATTCCAGTATGTTCTTTTCCAGGAGCTTTTAGTAGTGAAAAGTGCAGACAACACAAGGATTTGCAGTTGCTATTGACTGACAAAATGCAGCATAAACATGAAGCAGTGAGCATATTGACAACTCAGGTGAGGAAGTAAGGTGGATGCTCATCTATGAAGTCCAGGGCTGGTAGGGAGGACGGTCTGACCAGGTAGAAACTGTACACTGAGGAAGGATAGAATGATTACTCGAAGGATGAAAGTCAGTGAAGACTGCATGAAGTGGAAGGATGGGTGGTCATGTGAAAGACTATTGAGTTAATATTATCCTTTAATTATTGTGGACTGATCAGGTCCACAATCTACCAAATGAGTGGACACCTAAGGCTAAATAAAAGAGACAAATGGAATGATTTCAGGTCTCCAGGAGGATCAAAACTCTCTCACAGAATTCAAGATTCTATGGGAGCTAAGACCAAGATCTTCTCTGGGAGGCTCTATTTATTTAGTTATCAGAACAGGAGGGGAATACTGAAGAAGGGCGGGAACCACTCAAAAACTTCTCCAAGGAAGGCATTGTATTAAATTAGGAGAGCTATGTTAACTCCAGGAAGGTCTCCACCCAGGAGTGAGATGCCTGAGGCTACAGTCTTTATCTAGCTGAGGTTGGAGCCAGGTGTCCTTAGCTGTGACCTTGTCTTATCCTTTGAGGCTTCTTGGTTTCACCCACCATTACAAGCCTCAGTAGGGACCAGTGACTCACAGAGGTTCACTTACTATGAGTCAACGCCCATCTCCAGCCAAGGGGCCTATGCTTTAAACAGACTCACAAGTAAACATGTAAAGCCAGTTGGTTAATTTAAGTCCTGCTCAGAGCTGCTTCATAGTGGTCTCCATCAAAAGACCTAGCAGGATAGAGATTTGTAGACAAACTGTGGAGTATGAAAATTTCTGGAAGCAGAAGGTGACCCAGGGATGGATGGTCAGGTTCACATGGGATGGGGTCAATGGGATCGTTGGAGTTGGGGAAGGGACTGTGAGGCTGCTGTTGGAAGTGATCTGCACAGAGTTTCCAAGACTTATAAGAAGACATAAATATTTGCATGGAAAAAGAATACAAACTGGGCTGCAAAGCCTATCAGTGGACGACAGTAATAAATACAGGAGAAGAGTAGTTTACCTGAGAATATATAGATGCAGGTGCATCTCCAAGGAGAGACGATTATACATAAGAGTATCACAGAGGTAGAATGTATGTGTGTGTGTGTGTGTGTGCATGCATGTGTGTGCACATGTGTGTAGTGGAGGTGAGTAGGTTCTCCTGCAAGAGTATCAGGGAGAAGTAAGACGTGCAGGTTGGGAATCAGATTTTAGTTTCAGCAGAAGAAAAAAGTTGGTTACAAAATTAGAATTACTTGGGCTGTCAAAGCTTCCACAGGGCACGAAAAGATCACACTAAAACTCAGTTTAGTTCCTTCTTTCCAAGATTTGGGATGTGGTAGGAGTGTGCTGAAAGGAATGGGTAGAGTTGAAGTAGGTGGAGAAAGGAGACAGAGGAGTGAAAAGCCATGGGAAGGGGAGCAGAAATGGTAGAATTGGGGTGAGGGTTGGAGGTCAATCTCACATCCTCTCATTAAAGTGCATCTGTGTGTGCTCTGACTAAGACTTCTTTATAAAGCATCTCAGACTCTGCAGTTCCAGTGATTATATACTTGAAACTCTCATAAGAATATTTAAGTTTAGCTTTACTAAGAAGATTTTAACATGGGTCAATAGTAACACTCTCCTACAATAACTTGTAGAAAAAAAATTAAGCCCTATGAGAGGTAAAACAGAAAATCAATATATAATGCCAGAAATCCAAGATGTACACCATCATTTTTAAGAGAGGGTAAGACCAAAGGACTTGACCGAGGCGTTAACTTCTCTGTAGAGGAACATACCCTGGAGAAAGAAGCTCACTAAGGAAAATACGCAGAGAAGAGAGCTAGACAGACAGATGTGGGCAGGCAGGGTCTATCATCTTCCCAAACATAGTGAAGGAGCAGTGTCTAAAGGCTCAGCCTGCCAGTCCCTATGCCAGACTGATTTCTACTGTGGAGATGGGTTTATTAAGACATCAGCGATCACGTCTGGTGCTACTGAACGTGTTCACAACCCACTCACTGACTTGACCTTTTTCCATGCTCAGCAAACAAACTTAGGTTGTAACTGGTCTTGCTGTGAAGATTTGCTTAGTAGGAGAAAGAACTTGTCATATGGATGCAAATATACTCAACCTGGTGACAGTTATATTTCTCAGTGTAAATCAATAAGATAGCCTTTGCTTTTTATGTCACTCATCCTGAGCTTGATTTGTGAGAATTCATTCCTAAGGGACTATCTTTCTCAATGTGCTAACAAAATTGTCTTTGAGCTGGTGAGGCCGAAAGCAGCCTGTGGACCTGGGTAAATCCTCCCAAAGACATTTTGTGAGTCCCTGGGTAGCCAGCCAGCTTGTTCTCAAAACTTTTGGCCCTTCTGCACTCCTACCTTCATACTTTTCCTGTTTCCTATCCAAAAGTAAAACATATGCCTAAAGCAACCTAATGATTTTATTCACATTGCAAAGCCCATACAAAACTCTCTTACTTGGGAGATTTTACCAGGCCAAGGAAAATGATAAAAAACGATAAATAAGTTAAAATGACATTTTTTTTTAGCACCTGGACTTGAACTCATGACCTTGCACTTGCCAGGCAAGCACTTGTGCTGCTGAGCTATATCACTGGTCCCATAATTTATTAAGGGGCAATATTTTTATTTATTATTTTTTTACTTTTTTTGGTTTTTCTCCAGTACCGGGAACCGAACTCATGACCTTGTGCTTGCCAGGCAGGCGCTTTGCCGCTGAGCTAAATCCCCAGCCCCGGGACAATATTTTTAAAAGATAACTTTCCCTTTCATAAAACCTTTGATTGTATTTACTGAAGTGCTAACTCAGTTTTTGTTACTGAGATATGCTATGAAGCAAGGAGTTTGTATGCAAGAATCTCTATTTCCAATAATGTGCATTAATGATAATTAGAAAATTGCCATATTATTACTGTATTTTAATGAACATTTTATTTAAAATGTAGACTCCGTGTTGCAATGCTGATAAAATAAGCTCATTTATGCTAATAACTATCTTCTTGACACTCAGTAAGTTCATCCTAATGTATTAATTATAACTCTAGATAGACCAATGATTATTTCATATATGCAAATTAGGAATCACTTATTCAGTCAGCCATACATGCCAGTAAACAAGTGGAATGAATTCCCCATGGAGGTGATAAAAAAAACACAACGAATTCCTTCCCACTACAGTTGGAGAATTTGCCCTACAATCAACAAGTAATTAGAGAATAAAGTGAAGAGTTAGAGAACATAGTTGCAGGTGTGAGCCCTTGGTAAGCATGTTTCCTTGCCAAGATAAAACTAAAACGAATATCTTCATTGCTAGCTATACATAGAGAAATGTATCTGCTCCTTCAGGAATAATTAAAAATTACAAGGAAATTAGCAGGAAAACAAATTGGAATGTAATCATCTCACTTACATGCTAAATTCCCAGAAGGGGAAAAGATGAAATAAACTTGATTTTAATTATTTATTCTTTTATTATAGAGATTTATCCACATCAAGGTAATTGATATTAATTTTGGGTGCTACCATTTATAACAGGAGCCCTCGCTCCAATTTGTGCTCCATGGCTCAGTGATTATAGTAATGGGCAGAGGTGGTGGCAGGGAGGAGAGGCATTAAACTGGGTGATTTAACCGCTATCTCACTGGGTTTCAAATTTATCATCCTATTTTTAGGTGAGAAAAAAATTGCCGCACAGAGGGAAGAAGTATCGCTTTAGAATATATGCATTATTTTATAAGATGTTTTAAATTCATGCTATATGTGTGTGTGTGCGCATGTGTTTCTTCTTAAGGTGGGTGTTGCAAGCACAAGATTAATTCTTTCCATACACCCTGCAGGCTTGTGCCCCAAGTTAACGGGGTCACTTGCCAGCTATTGTAACACAGCCCAGTAAACAGGATCTCAGAAGTAACAACGATCCACGTTCGTTACAGTAAAATTCTCAGAAATACTTCGGTCCACATTAGGGCCTTGGAAAAGCAGGTTTTAATTATCTGAGAGCAGTCAGATAGCAAATCAAGCATCAAAGGACCACAATCTGCTTTATAAGAATCACAATTCAGCTTCTGGGCTTTCCTAATCATTTGTATCTCTGGCCACAGAGAGGTTTTAAGAAAAGGTAGCAAGCCATTTGATTAGTTGTAATGAAGGAATAAAGTCTTGAACTCATGAAAAACGGCCTGAAAGAAGGGAGAAAGGTCCTGCCTTATTAAAATTAGTGTCAATCAGTTTAGACAGGTAATCAATAACTGTCCACTTACATTGTTCCTCCAGCCACAGCATTCAGAAACAAGCCTCAGATCTATTATAGCTCCACTGACTTTTTACAAGGAATTGACTGTGGGCAGAAAAATTTAGTACGTCAAATTTGGAAAATATTTTGGGAAAAAATTGCCAAAATTATCATAAGCTTTATTTATTCAGCTGTGGTTATTTCCTTAGATGAGCCCTTTAAAATGTCATGAGGGGTAAGTACAAATATGATAATAATAATAACCATAACCACTATAATTAATTAACTTTTAATTAAATTAATTAATTAAAATTATTGATTGAAGGGGTACCTGGAATCAAACTCAAAACCTCATTCTTGCCAGGCAGGCACTATGCCTCTGAGCTATATCTCCAGCCCCTACCATTATTATTATTTGGAAGGAGAAAGTACAAGGACACAAACTTGGATGATATTTTTTTGAAGACTTAAATAGTCTTTTAAAAATTTATTTCTTGCTTTAAATGCATTTGCTAATTGATTATGTATTTAATACCTCATAATGAACTATGTTTCAGTAGCAGACATTACTTCAGAATGATGATAATTCTAGTTCTACATATTTATACATAGGGTGATCTTGTAATTTTTTTTTTTTTTTGGTACTAGGAATTGAACTCATGATCTAAGGTTTGCCAGGCAAGCACTCATGCCATTAGCTACATCCCCAGCCCAGTCATATAATATTTAACTCAGTGAAATTATCAGTGGATGTAGTTTAGTGGCACAATGCCTGCCCAGCACAGTCAAGGCCCTAGATTTGAGTCACAGTACCAAATATATATGTACTATATATATGTATATATAATATACATATATTATATATGTATATAAGTGGAAGCTCGTGAATGATATACTGAGTGGTTATAACAAATAATAGGTTTGGTATGGAACTAAGACTGTTTTATGGTTCATTTCTCAACATTGTCTTAATTTTTCAATATATGTTTCTAAAAACCAGTAAAAGAAGACGTCTGGAAATCAAAATTCTCATTTACTCATGAAAGGCCTACAGAGGTATAGATTTACTGTGTGCCAAATACCAGAAAGGAAATTCTAAAATAGGCGCCAGAGAAACAGTAGAGCATGTAGCTCAAACATTTTGTATTATAAAAAGAGAGAATTATTTTTCCTAGGAGCACCAATTACTTACAGGTGAAACAGGAATTTGAAGGAACATTTTAAGGCTTTCAATTCGGTGCTCAATCCATTATATCCAGAAATGTGGTGGTTTTTTTTTCTGACTCCAAGATAGATATTGTGATTTTTCTTCAAATATTTTAGAAATAAATACATACATTAAGCCTTATATCCAATTATCTCATGCTTTAAGACACTTTGAAACAATTCCTTACTTTGAGTGGGTACATATGCTTCTGTCTGATGACATAAAAACAGATACCACATACATGCCAACAAGACAAAATGCTACCCATCCTCAAGGATATTCCATCGTGATCACACTTACAGAATTACACAAAGGACTTTTTAGCTTTACTCATCCAATACGTTCTCTAGAAAGGAGAGATTAACCACCCTTTCAGAGGGCAGAAAACTACTTGATATGTAAGCCCTGATAAAGTGCTTTTTGTTGCCTTGAACACTGGTGGCCTGGTGCTCACCATGCACATTAGATGTTTCATGAAGAGTAAAATAAATTCATAGTAAAATAAAAATTTTCATCTGTCCAAGACCTTCATGAAACAAAGACACAAAAGGTGGTAATATTGTGAGACAGCCCCATGATGACCCAGAGACAAGTGAAGGCCATACCTCTCTCAGAGGCATTGGGGCATAGTGTCAAACATTTGTGTAGCTGAAAATGTTGCCACTGGAGCCTGGGAGGTGAGCCCCCGGCCCCCGGGAAGCAGCGCGGTGGTGCATGTCTGCCCTCAGACCAGCCGCCACCCCGCAATCAAGAACTATCATAGCACAGAGAAGCAATGACACAATTGGCCCACCATGCGCCGGCTGCGGAGGCTCCCATGTGGACATGTGTGAATCATTCCAACATGGAGAAACCCTGGGAATACATGCCACACAACAGGTCGCTCTTGCCCCTGTCGTTGAGAACCAGAAAGGTCCAGAGTCAGTGGAGGAGCAGCTGCTAAACAAGGACTAGAAGAGTATGAGAATGCAGACCATGCCCGAAGACTCAGAGGTCTAGTTGACCAGGGTCACGAGAGCCGTTCTGAAGCTGGAAACCAGGAGGACCTTGCACAATACCTGGGGAGACCCCCTGGAAGCCATTCTTCCCCTGACAGGACAGGCTGCAGTGAAGGACTGCATGGAGCTCCAGAGATGTTTGCACCGAGATTCCTGCTGCCTGTGCTGATGGCTGGGGAGATGACACTAAGTGGTTGTGGGGTCCCAATATGATGGGAGGCTGGAGAGAAAAAGCTACAAAAAGTGGCTTTTGCCCCAGATGGCTCACTTGTTAGTAAGAATTGCCTCCTCAGTATTCTATAGCTGTGACAAGGAGGAGGCCAAGGAGAGAAAACAGAGACTGAGAAATAGCAGCTGCTTGTGCTGCAGCACTAAGAGAAACAGACCCTAAGTCTGACTCTCGGGTCCCCAAGAAGAATTCGACTACTACATTCATCTGCTACCACTGTTAAAAGCCAAGCCACCTCAAGAGGAACTGCCCTAAGAAGCCCCTGGGGCCATGCCCTGAATGCAAATGAGACCAATGGATATCGGTCTGCCCTCTGAAGAAGAGGCCCAAAAGCTCAGACCCATCCTACCAGTTAGTCCAACAGGAATGAGGGGGCCCAGGGCACACTCTGCCTTCTCCCTCTGGCCAGACTGTCATCTCCATGGAGGAGCCCCGGGTAATCATGACTATGGAGGAAAAAGAAAACAGCTTGTTGCTAGGCACAGGTGCAAGTCTCTCAGTCCTTCTTTTCAATCCTGGCCTTCCTTCCAGCCATCACACCTCAGTGAAAGGAGTCACTAGTGAGGAGGTAATATGATATTTTTGACAACCCTTAGGCTGTAACTACTTGTTAGATCCTTCTTGTGTATCTCTGTCTTCCTGAGAAACCACTTTGAAGATACCACCATGTCTTACAGCAGCCATTGATATTTTCCTACTAATCTGTCCATAACTCTGTAATGTTTGTATTGTTCCTATCCTGTTTCGTAAATAGATGCATGTTTATTATTATGTGTTTCCTACAACAACCATTGAGAAAAGTCAATGAATATTCAATTGGTCACTCATGTATAGCTCTATTTATTTTCTTTAGAAGCCACTTTGAAGATACCAAAGTATAGTACAACAACTATTGATAATCTCCTACCTTTTTTGTCTGTAACTCACTATTATTTGTCTATATGTTTTTGTGAAAAACTATCTTGTAGATAACAATATGTAAAACAACAACCGTTGATAATTTTGTACCACTTTGTCTGTAATTTGGTAAGCCCCCCTATTACTATGTTATTCTTCTTTTACTCTTTAAAATAAAAAAAAATAAAAGAAAAACATGTGTCCACAGGAATGGCTTGGAGTGTGGGCTTCCTACATCCTATCTAGGAGATGAAGCACAGGTGAAATCTTCTCTATTTCAATTTATTCTGGTGAGCTAAATGCACTAAGAAAGTAATCTATGAACAGCACACAGGAAGCACTGATTAAGCATATGCAGCAGTCACACTTATCAGCTCCCTTTCATCTCTGCATTGCCCCAGTTTATATCACTTATTTAAGATTCATCCTAGCAGCAGACAACTAGAAAGTTAGGCAAGTTGATCTCCACATTTCAAAAAGGCAGTTGTGGATTATCTGATGATAAAATACAGCAACACGCTTGATTCAGTGGATAGTGAGGGTTTTTTGTTGCTTTTGTTTGTTTTTTACAATTTTCCGGTCAGATTTGCAACATTAAACTGCATGTTTCTTACACAATTTACTGTAAATCAAAGATAAATTTTAAATATTGTGGTAAAATGTAAGTTGCAGATCCAAAATACAATATTTGTTGGCTAAAATATGTATGCCAGGTTAGAACCACAGGTTTTCTAACAAATCCCACATGTATGAGGCACCTTGCATTAAACACAATCTACTTGAAATTTGGCACCAGTTTAATCATAGTGTGGTGTCATCTGTAGGCTCAAAAATCTTTTGTGAATGCCTACTTGATCACTACTCTCATCTTCCAGAATCCAAATCTTAGGTGGAGATCAGTGTTTCCAGGCTACTAAGCAAACATTTCCTTGCCTGCCTTAGGTTACTGGTGAGTGTCCCAGGATCAAGATTTGTCTTTAAATTTCTCATGTACTGCCATCTTCTAAAAACTGATAGTTGAAGTGGAAAAATGAGTGACTCTTATAAATTCAATTTGACAAATGTTTATAATGCCTAGTGCTACGTTAGATGATAAAGAGGGGAACATTGAGATTGAAGCAGGGTGCTTTTGCCTTAAGAGTGTAAGTTTGTTATCTTCGAAGAAGTTGCTCAATCCACCGGATGAAAGAATGTAAGGCTGATTAAACAATCAAAGACACTAACAAGTGTTGAATTGGGGGTCCTCTTAATAACTAATGGTTTCTGAGGGCTTAGCAAGAGTCGGGGTTCTGATAACTTCTTCATATGTGTCGTCACAATTTAACTTCACACACCTGGAGCTAGGGACCTATCTGCCTGACTCCTAGTAAAAGGGGTTGGCATAAAGAAGTTGAGAGACTTTCCTACAGTCCTGATGGAGGTGAGGGGAGCTAAGCACTCATTTCATAGCCATGGGGAGGCCATCCTGGGTCTCCCTGTGGGCGGCCTGTGAAACTCTCAAAGCAGCACCCTTATCTGAGACTAGATAAAATAATGCTCAGCAGCTGTACATGCCTGACCTTACATCTCACCCCCTTCCCTTTCTTTCTTTAAAGGTTTTAGCATATAGATTGGACTTTGGTTGCGGTAGTTTCAATAACTTACTTTTCTCCAAGGATCTCATCCTCTGTCCTATTTAGCAATCCACTCCTTGACCTTGAATCACCATTCATTTCTGCAATGGCAATTCCAAGTATTACACTCCCCAACCACAGCCTCCTGCTTTTTTTGCTACTATATAGACTCAGAATAAATTGTCAGCCTCACAGAAAGGCATTCCATTGAACCTCTGCCCTTTCTGCTTCCGAGGACCCCTCCTGTCCTAGCTTCTTTCTTACAAAGCTTAAATTCCAACATTACTCTCTTGCTTTCTCTCCTGCTTTTTGAATTTCATGGCAAATTCTAATCCTGGACAGACACAGTGCTTCACCCACCTTGTCACAGTGTCCAAGTTTGATGTCTGGGTTTGAGGAAAACAAAACCTAAAAACATTGACTTTATTTGAAAGGTATAATACTCTAGTGTACCGTCAACACTATGCAGGAATCAAACTAGATTTCCTAGATCAATGTTCTCTGTCTCACGGCATGCCCATGCTCTTATTAAGTATTGAATTAAATACTTTGGTTTATATGGGTTATATACTTATATTTGTTGTATTAGAAACTATAGCTGAGAATGTTTAAAACCTTTATGAATTTGCTTTAAAACAAAACAATAGGAGTTCATTATTGTTAACATAAATATTTTAGGAAAAATAATTATACTTTCCAAAGTAGAAAGAAAATGATGAAAACAGTGTGATCATTTTGTGTTTCTCAAATCTCTTACTATGTGGCTGTAAGGAAGACAGCTGTAGTTTCATATCTACCTTTGCACTGAATTTGGTGCAATGCTACATGTCATATATTCTCTGGAAACTATTCATGTAATGAGAGTGAAAAAACAAATTAGTAGTATAATGTTTCTTTTAAAACAAATTAGTAGTATAACATATTAGTAGTAAAATGTTTCTTTTAAAATATAACTTCTGGGGCTGGGGATTTAGCTCGCGGCAAAGTGCCTGCCTGGCAAGCGCAAGGTCGTGAGTTCCGTTCCCGGTACCGGAGAAAAACCAAAAAAAAAAA
>NW_004955476.1:2394987-2407247 GCF_000276665.1 Chinchilla lanigera
ATATATAACTTCTTTTGAATTAGTACAGACTTGCAGCTATGCAGATTACAATCATCCCGGGGAGAAGGTGTGTGAGCATGACACAGCTTGGTTGTTTTTTGACCACTTCCTCTTCCTCCTCCCTTCCCTTCTCCTCCTTTCATCATGCAGACCTGCTGACATCTGCTGCCCTTCTTCCCTGCCCCAAAGAGCCTCCAAGTCACAATTTCAAGTTGGTGCCCTCGTCCATTTATTCTCTGCCACATTCAGATTAATTATTTTCCATAATATTCAACAGTCTTCAAACCCTCAATGCTTTTTTTGTAATTGCAATATTTGTATTTCCCTGAAAAACAAGGCAACCGAAAAAGAATTTCCACACATACCATCTTACCACCTACCTGTTAGACTACCTTTGTCACTGGACAGGGACCAAGATCTCCCAAAAGGAGGTGGAGATCTCAACTTTCCTCTCTGAGAAGGTTCTTGACTCTCATTTCAGAAAAAGACGTTCAGGACACATTAGTATGAGGCAGGCACAGTTATTCGGTGGTTAGAAAGTAAGAAATAGAATAGGAGAGGGCTACAGCTTGAGCAGCTGCATGGGGCTTATTCTGTTAAAGAGGCTCAAATACATCTACCTACTCACAGAAGAATGAGGCTACCACTTTGGGATTTGCTGTGATGGGCTGGGGTCCAGCCAATCATCATATTAGCTCTTGTGTTTGTAATCTCAGGGGAATCTGCATGACTTTCAGGGCAGTGTTGTTCCCATGAAATGATTATTGTTGCTTGGATGGGTGGGGCGCCTCAGTTCCCATTAGTGGGTAATTGCTCCTGCTTGGGGACAGTGATCTCAACATGGGATGGTCTGAAAGGCTCTGACTTTCCTGGAACCCAGGTGTTTATAGGACGGGAGACTTCTAAGCATCAGTCCAGGGGGTCCAGAAGTGGATATTGTTAGAAGCCTGCAATTGGAGATCCCTGAAGCCCTGACAGTGACTTTTGTCTTGGTTTCCTCAGTCCTGAAGAGGAATATGTTAGACCAGGTAAATTTAGAGCTAATAAATTGTATAAAACAGGCATTCCTTAAATGTAAACAACTGAACAGGGGTCTGAACCAAATATATAAGTGTTTGATGAGAATAAAGGCTGTGGAAATTCACAGAAAAGATAAATTAGTATGGACTCTGTGAGTCAAAAGATGTTTTATGATAAAGATAGCTCTCTGGCTGTTTCTGAAGAATGGGGAACATCTGCACACCTGAAAATGAACTAGAGATCGGCATGCAGGATTCCTGAGCAGGAAAAGGGGGCAAGCTGAAGGGTGGGACAATGTGATCGGTCAGAGTGGTTGGACAAGGTAATGTATGAGAGGTGTTTACTGGTCTCTATATTGAATGAGCTTAATCTGTCTATGTCCTGGAGGATCTGCAGAATCAAACACACAAGGATTCCACTAGGAGATTGTGGTAATCTGTGTATATTTCCGTCATCTTGGCTTGATTTTATTCCTTGCAGTAGAATTTTTTTTTTTTTTTTTCACAAAATAAGGAAACATCCAATTTGGAGTCATTTCTTCCCCTCTGTCAGCCCTGTAACATTTGCAGTCAGGGCGTTTGGCTTAAAAACCAGGCAGGCTTCAAGTAGCACTTTTCCTGAATATATCTGATTTGATATGTGAGCATAAATCAAATCATACCTGATCTCAATGTGTGGGCAGCGCTGTTGAAGGATAAAAAGCTGGAAGAGAAATGCTCTCAAAACATTCACGTTTCAATGCTTTCTCCCAAACTAAAAGGAAACAAACATTCATTCTCAGGAACACTGTGACAGTAACACAGGACTAGGACTCTTCTGCATTATTCTTCCTTCCTTCACTCTATGCCAACCCCCCCTTCCAAGATCAGTCTTGGGTTGGTTGCACCTTCTGTTTGAGATGCTTGGAATGAATGCAAACCAAGGAAAAAAAGAGATTATCCAGGCACAGGTTTTATTTATGCTGTGACACCAATACATTTGCTTTCAATTTTTTTTGCATGCATAGCCTAATACATGATAAAATATAAAATCTCACTGTTTCAGGTTTTCAACAGCACATTGAAAACTGGATTTAGAAAGCAAATTTGGATTATTGTTGCTAACAGCACATGTTAAGCCACATTTGCAAAACTGAAAAGATTCCTTTGAGAGATATTTAAAATACGGATTCCCTTATTCACTTTTAAGTCTGAAAAGAGAAGTTAAATTTTAAATGAAGAGAATGTGAATATAAATTTAACATATATTTAATCCTCACTTGCTTAATTTTTAAATTTTTAGTCTTAACCCAGCTCCAATGAATACATTTTTCATTAAGCCGTTTTTGCAAAGTATGAGTGGAACTTTGAATTTGAAGCTTTCGTTTAGGGTTTTAGTACTTCCTATTTTAAATTTTGGGATGAATAGTTATAAAGGAAGGAATTGTAGAACCTCTTAATTTTAAATTTTTGTGCAAATAAAGGTAGGAATTGGTATTGCGAAGGGAAATCTGAAAAGCAGAGTTTAATAGATGATTCACTCTTAGACGTGAAGTAAACTGAAGTGAAAAATCTTTGTGAGCATGATAGTGCATGACTATAATCCCAATGCTTGAGAGGCTGATGCAGAAGGATTTCTGCAAGTTTGGGGCCAGTCTGCGGGAAACAATGAGTCTAAGGCCACTCTGGATTACATAGTGAGATGCTGTCTCGAGGGAAAAATGAAAATCCTTCAGCTTGAAGTTTCATTCTGTGAAGAACCTCTAACTTATGGAAGAAAGTATCTTGACAGAACAAGGACATGAGATAGCCCTATATTTTGTGAATTCTAGCAAAAATTATGCCAAGGTAAAGCTAAGTGCATATAATCTGCTGCATTGGGGAAAATCTTTGAGAAAGAATCTGCAGACACTTGTGGAATATATTAAATTTTAAAAAATGAAACAATTTGCCTTAGGAAAGTAAAAAAAATCAGTAAAAATAATTAATAAATGTAATAAATGTTTGTTCTATTATTTAGTGTTTGTCATAAAAATATAGTAAATTATACAACAGTGTTACAAGGCTAACAGAAAAACAAAGTTAGTAGTCAGTATCATTTTGGAAATGATGAGAAGCCAGTGTAGTCCTGACGCAGCAAGATTACAAATAAACACCAGCACACCTGGTAATTTCCAGGAAGAAAAGCAATCATTTCAATAAAAACACCAACAAAATTGTCGGCATTGACAAAGGCCTTCAATCCAGCAGAGTACACTAACTGGGATTCTTTAGAGTGATGGAATCAATATAATGTATGTGCATAATTATAGGAGGACATTTATTAGGCAGGCTTACAGGATCCACTGTGGCCATTCGCACGATCAGAGGTGGAACAGTTCAAGATGGCCAGCTATGCCTAGGGCAGTCAGAAGCACCAGTCCGTGCTCTGCTCAACAAAATGCAAACCACAGAACAGGAAGGACCAAAGATGCAGCATCAGTCCTCGGTCAAGCCCTCAAAGCTTACTGTAGAGTTGCAGGTGCAAATTTGTATTGAAAGGCTGAAGGATCTAGAGACCTATGTCCAAAGTCAGTGCAGCAGACTCAGGATCTCCTCATGGGCATATTTCTTTCTCCTTTCTCTTTTTACTCCATCCAGCCTACAAGCCTATCGATTGGTGCCACCCACTTCTAGGGTGGGTCTTCCTTCCCAGTTTGCTGACCTACATGTCAATCATCCATAGATACAACCACGACTGTACTTTGGTAACTGTAGGTGGTCCTTCCTCAGGTCAAGCTGACATATCACAGTTAAAGGCTGTAGTGGAACTCACCCTTGATGAGATGGCCAGAGTAAAAAGTATGATTGTGATTTTTCTTACATAATACATCATGGCATAATTGTAATGCAGTTTTTGGAAGATTTTATGGAAGCAAAAGTTATACAACAGCCAACTGTGTAGTCTTAGAAGTACCCTTTCCTATTTGTGAATCTCAGTTATCCTCATAGATGTTAAGTTGTCTAAAATTATTAAACTCAAATTATATGACATGCATGATTTTTTCTTTTGTTCTATAAACCTTGCAGACACTATTACTAGATCTCAGCACCAAGTAATGCAAAAGTTGGGATGATTTCTTACACATTATAGCTGCATGATGTATGTTCACAGAATGTGGAAGATCATGAAAACTCTCTACAATAAAGATCATAAAACACTGACGAATGAAACTAAAGAAGGCACATGATGAGCTGACATGAATACCCATGTGCGTGGATTGGAAGACTCAATATTCTCAAAATGTCCACACTACTCAAAGCAATTGAGGGACTCAGTGGAATTCAGTGGAACATTCCAATCACATTCTTTGCAAAAATCAACAAAACATTACGAAATTTTGTGTGAAACCAGAAAAGATCATGACTAGTCAAAGCAATTTTTAGCAAAAGAACAAAATGTGAGGCATCTGTACAGAACTTTCTTCAAAGCTCTAGTAAAAAAAACAGCATAGTAGCTGCATGAAAACTGAGCAGCTGACTAACTAGACAGAATGGAGAACAGAGAAATACACCCGCTCACCTATAGCCAACCGATTTTCATCAAAGTTACATTAGAACAAGAATATTCTCTTTAATAAATTATGCTGGGAAAGCTGTATTTCCACATGCAGAAGAGTGACATGGACCCCTTTCTATTGCTATGTACAGAAATCAATACAAATGTATCAGAGACTTAAAGGTGACATCGGAAACAATAAAAATCCTAAAAGAGTATATAGGGGAATCACTTTTTGACACCAATATATGCAAAGATTTTTGGACTCATCTCAAAAGAACGGATGTACTAGACAAATGATAATATATCAAATTAAAAATTTTTCTGAGCATCAAAGTTTCAGCAAAGTGAAGAAACAGTCTATAGAATGTAAGAAAATATTTGCAAATTATTCTTTAAACAAGAGCTTAATATTCAGAATACATAAGGAACTCAAGCAAATCAACAATGAAAAAATCCTATTAAGAAATGAGCAAAATATCTGAATGGATACACAGTGGAACCTCCGTGGTTTGAACACTGAAGCTAGTTTTCCCATAAGAAATAACAACAAGCTAAATAATTGGTTCTGTGGCTCAATAGGTACACTTATAAATTAATTTCCCCAGGATTTAACAAATTTCACAATGATTTCTTTAACTCTATTGTGTTTCTCACAGTTTTCCTCTTAGCTTTACTGCTGGTATCATTAACTCCTTTCTGAGCCATAGTTATGATATTTTATGCAAGTAGAGTGCAAATAAAGCACAGTGAGGGATTTTTCACACACTAACACAAGCCCCCTATGTTATTTGGGTGAGAGCTGCGCTCGTATACAAGCATCACCCCTTCGTGTCCATGTGAGACAGGCACATGACTCACTCCGGGCCCCCACAGGTTCTGTTCAAATCGGATTTTCAGTTTGACTGCTGCACAGATATTGTTTGAACTTTGCTCTTCAAATAGTACCAAGTTCAAGCTTGGAGCCCTTTATCTACTGAGGTGTCACTGTTTGTATTCTCAAAATATGCTAAGTGAGTCTTTGACTTATGAACAAATTCTGTTTGAGGAGAATTGATTCTAAGTCAGATTCATTCACAGGCTGAAAAATGGCGTCTTATACTGTACACCTGTGAAGGTTCACAACTAGAATGTTCATAAGTCGGGGATTACTGTTCAAATGAGCAGCAAGCATATAAAACTCGTTAACATCTTAATCATCAGGGAAATACAGATCAAGCTACATTATTTCATCCAGCTAGAATGGTTATTATCAAAAAGACGAAGAATCATAAAGTGTGGTGAGAATGAAGAGAAAGGTAAACAGTTATGTACTGTTGGTAGGAATGTAAATTGATAAAATCATTCTGAAAAACTGTGGATATTGCTCAAACAATTAAAAATAGAAATGCCCTAGCATCCAACTTCCTCAGTATTGGAAGCATACTAACAAAGGAGATATGAATATGTCAAAAGGATATCTGCACTTTCATGTTTATTGTAGCATTATACATAAGAGACCATATACAGAATCAAGTGAGGTGTCTATTTTTGGACAAACAAGGGAATCATGAAATATATGCACAGAGAAATATTCTATATCCATGACATGAATAAAACTCTGTCATTTACAGCAAAATGGTTGGGAACGGGGGAGAGTGTGTTAAGTGTATTAAGTCAGGCATACAAATGCAAATATTGTATGTTTTCCCTCAAATGTGGAAACTAAAAAATATATCATCATAGATATGGATAATAGTAGTGGTTACTTGTGGTTAGAAAGGGTAAGAGAAAGTAATGCTAGAGAAAGGGCAGATAAACACAAGTATAATTAAACTGAGTTAAAACATTCTAGTGTTCTTAAGCACAGTATGATGGCTATAGTTTACGTTAGGTACTCTGTACAGAACTAGTGGAGAGGAAGTTAAAGTGTCCCAAATATACACAAACTCTGGGTAAGGATATGAAAATGATAATAACTCTTATTTGATCATTTCACATCATATACATGTGCAAAATGTTCACACTTTATCAAGAATTCTGTGCAATTAGTATGTGTCAATAAATTTAGAATAAGGAATTTCAGTAGTAACAAATATGAGTCAATGCCTAAGAATGCACATAGATATTAATGCACATAAATATCATACTCAGAGATCTCAACAGATGTCAGTGTGGTAAAGACATTGAAGATTCAGAGTTTTTATCCTCTGATCATGTTTGAATGACATAAAGTATTCTTTCTTTCCCACTCTCCAATCTAGAACATTGCTTATTATAAACCTTCCTTGTGGTGAATCTTGGAAATGCTATTTGACGAATGTCATCTCAAATGTTGGATCATCCCTTCCTTAGCTCCAGTGAGTGAGTAAGTAATGTCTTTTCTCTGGCCCCTACAACATATGAAGAGGTGGAAGCCAATATGTTCAGAGTTTTATTCTCCTACAATAATAGTGTACAGATTTAGCTTTCATTTTTCCAATCAATTATCAAGGCATAGAGCTTGGTATTAAAATACAAAATTGTTTAAATACTAAAGAAAAGTGTGAAACACAAATCCTTCAGTTCATAGTGCATTTTACAGCAAGACTGTTTAACACCAAGATTGGCAGGAAAACAAAAGGATAAACAAACTAACAGCAAAATCCATGGGTGAGATATTTACACGTTCTCCATTGCTTAGAGGGCAATGTTTAGATACCTGGCTTGATACAATTAAACCAAGTTTCCCTTTCTTAGCTAATTCTATATTCATTTTTATCCAGCAAAGTCTTACTACACTTTTTCCTCCACAATTATCCATGTGTCTCTCTTTAGTGATTTTTCTGTCTTACTTAAGATGACTTCTAGACCACGGGTGCTTCCTCATAGAAAGAACTCCTGCTCGTCTCTACTGAGATCTGAAATCTCCTACAACACTCTCATGCTTTAAATCTTAACTGTTCCTCAAAAGTGTTTGAAGTGCTTAATCATAGCAATCAAAGATACTACACTCCTAAGTGGATTCATCCATTCATTAGTTTAGTAGTTGAATGTGCTGCTTGAAAGTGAGGCTTCAGTTCAAGGTGGATCGCTAGGGATGGTGTCCTGGAAGGTTCACCCTTACCCCTGGCTGGTCCCCATCTCCCTGCTGCCTGGATGCCATGGGCCGAGAACTATTTTCCCCCCCCAGGACCTTCCACCATGGCATTTCTACCTTCTTGGATCCAATTGGCCACAGAATGAAGCCATCAGCCAAATCAATCTCTTCTCCTTTAAACTGTGGGTATGGGGTATTTTGCCTCAATGACAGGAAAGTGATTGGGACAATCACATTGCTTAACAGTAAGACAGAAGGTGAGAACATTATACCAACAAGACTTAACTACTTATTCCAAGAAGATTTTAAGCCAATGTATAGCCTCGCTGATTGTATCAGGATAACCCCTGAACATCAATTGATCTGAAGAAACAGTTTGCTTATTTGGGCAAATACTTCTCATAAGACAAGATCGCTTAATTGTACAAATAGTATCTTGGTCAAACAAACATTTTACTTACCAAGACATGTTTCAGGACCGTCTTGTGCTGCGTCTTCCAATCCTAAGCAATCATGTCACATTATTTATGCAATTCCAAGCCATTACCTGCCTTTGACAAGCAGCATTTAAGCTCACGATGATTAGCTTCCAAACCTTGTAAAAATACTTGACTAGTTTCTTCTTGTGAGAAATCACTAAAGTTCTCTCAAGGTGCTTTTACTTCAATGAGTTTCATAAACTGCTTTGTTTATTTAAAATATTATGGTATTTGATTTTTGTTGTTATTGTTGCTCACTTTACAGCCACGGGTGTTATAACACATCAGAATTATTTCAGAGACAAACAAGAAGAGTCGGGAAGTGTAGCTTAGCATATGAAGATGAGCCCAGCGTGTGAACCCCTGAGTTTACTTCCAGTATTATAAAAAACATAGAGGCAAGCTATAAGAAAACCTTCTGCAATCAAACAGAGTTTTTCAGCTTACATAATAGTCCATAGAAAGTCATGCAGCCACGGGTTAAAAGAGGGTTTTAGACACAATACTATGCTCTCTCCAATTTTATCCCCTGATGACTAAGTCCCAAGCAAGCTTGCTTTTTCAGAATACGTTGTTTGCATTTGGCTTCGACTTTATATCCTCTCTAAGACTGGGTTTCACAGATGCAGTCTTTGAGAAAAAGAGTCATCCTCAAATTCAGAGATGTAGGAAATGTCCATAGGATAGTGAGAATTAAACAGTGAGAACAAACAGTAAAAGGTATACTATAAAATCAACAGTGAGTGTAGACTACTGAAGCTTAACTCTACAGGGAGAGGTCCAACAACAGTGTAGAACACATACCTCAAAGTTATACCACCTAAAAGGCAGATAAAAATGAACATCTTATCAACTACAATTCTCTTCACTCTTCATCTTTGACTGTAGTTGTTATACATGTGCTTTACCTCCCTTTTATGCACTGATTCAAATTCTTTTCAAATATTTTCAAGGAAAAATGCAAGCTTTCTTTTTATCATGTGCATTATTCAGTTTAATTTCCAGAAAAAAGCTTCCTTTATCTCATACTGGGTGTTCTTCCTTTTCCCTAAACCTATTAACTAAATAAAGAGAATTTAAGTTATACAGTGTAGAACCAGGAATCTGAATTTTGTACAATCGACAATGAAAGGATGTTTGAAAGCCTTAAATATTTCACCTTCGGAAATGTTTGTGTTTAGGATTTCAGCTCTCGCTTTGTTTTTCTCGTTGTTTGCTTTTGCCAGGGAACACTGGTGTTTGTTCAGTCTTCACACAACGCAGCATACTCTCTCATGGAGAACTAGTACTCAGATTTCCCATGGGGATTTAAATCATTTTGTCATTTTAACACTAAGCCCATTGCTTTGAAAGTTGATGGGAACAAAGGAAAGTAAGTTATCTGCAAATAATGACAGTAGCAGGAGAGTGAGAATGAGATCATTTTGACCTCCATCTGCACGTTTTACAGTGGTCAGAGAAAAGGCATCGCTTATTCACTTTCGAGCTGAGGCAGGGAGATTTCAAAGTTTGCTGTAACATTAGTCAATGACATCGCTAAGATTTATGACAAAAAAACCTCGTAATGATTAATATCGTATTTTTAAGTCCTGAGAAAATCTACCAAGAACACAATTATTATGAGACTAATCATTAATTTCACATTTACATTTATCCATGTCTAGTCCTGATTTAGATGCTGTGTAGATATATGAGTTTAGACAAGCTGGCTGGTGCCGTTGTCACTCAGTTCCTCTAAGATGCTTCATAAGTGTGCTATGAAAATTCAGTGAGAGAGAAAGACAGAGTTTGCATGAAACTCAAAAGCATTAAAGATTGTCCTCCTCCCCTGCCCTGGGAAACACAGAACTAAACTACAGCACTGTCCCCCCCTTATCCAAGTGAGAGTGGCTATTAACTAATTGATGAAATAATAATAATGATAAATAAATAACAAAACAAAGGCTGGTGAAGATGTGGAGAAAGAGGAACCCTTCTGACCTATTGATGGGAATGTAAATTCATATAGATATGAGAAAAAACAGTTAAGATTGTTTTCAAAGAGCTGAAATTAGAATTACTGTAGATCCAGCAGTCTCACTGCTGGGTATATATACACAAAGGAAATGAAGTCACCGTGTTTATAAGGTATCTGCATTCATGTTTATTATTATTATTATTATTATTATTATTATTATGTTTTGGTACTGGGAATTGAACTCAGGACCTCGCACTTGCCAGGCAGGTGCTTATGCCACTGAGCTATATTCCCAGCCCTGCATTCATGTTTATTAAGGCAGAATTCATAATAGCCAGGACACAAAATCTACTTAGATATCCAGCAACAGGCTAATGGATAAAGAAATGTGATATATATATATATATTCTGAAATATATATATATTTATATTCTGAAATATATATATATTCTGAAATATATATATTCTGAAATATATATATTCTGAAATTCTGCCATTGTGACAAAATGAACAAACCTCAGGATATTGTGTCACATGAAATAAGCACAGAAAGACAAACTGAATAATCTTACTCAAAAGTAAATTCTTAAAAAACATATCACAGAAGTTGGAAGTAAAATATTGGTTACTAGGGACTAAGAACTACTGAGATGCAGGAAAAAGAAAATATGGACCAACAGTCCCCTTGTGATTATTTGATTACAGGGAAAAAGTCTGATGTTCTGTGATAGAGTAGAGTGGGCACAATTTCTTTTGGGGGGCGGTTTCCGGTACCGGGAACCGAACTCACAACCTTCCACTTGCCAGGCAGGCTCTGTGCCGCTGAGCTAAATCCCCAACCCTGGAGTGGGCACAATTTAAAAGGATGCCATATATATACTTTTGTTTGAGCAGAGGAAGTTGAGTTTACTCACCCTAAAGACACGATAAAATTTTAAGGTGTTAGACATCTTTACCCTTAGCTGATTGCTAAATAATGTAAACTTTAATCAAAACTTCACTTTTTAACTAAAGGATATGTAAATATATTATGTGAAAATCAAAACATTTTTTAAAAAATCAACTGATCGTCTTGTGGAGAATCTAGACAAAACTCTAAACAGGCTGATTTCCAAGCCTTCCAAACTCTGGCATGAGCTCCTGAATTAGCTCCTCTAGCAAATTCATTCTCAGACTCTTCATGGAAAGCAAAGCACAAAGGAAGTTCAAAATTTGCAATTAGTTCTACCAGGGCAATTTGCCCTTCAATCAAAGGAAGAAAGGATTGTAATATGACGTTTGTTTCCTTGTCAGAGGAAACCCTGTAGCAAATCACAGCAAGAAAATGATTAGGGCACCAGAAGTATGTAGAAAGAGCTTGGTGTGTTCAGGTGGGGGAAAAACAGCAAACCGAGTTAGGAGACACAGACTCTACTCCTGCCTATAGATATTTAACCATGCACCACAAACTCATGCTCAATTTCATTACTTTTGCATGGAAAATTTTTCAAGGTCATGATGCAAAGTTCAGGAGACAATGCTGAAATAATACTTCAAAAATTCTGTAAAAGCATATGAATGCAATTTTTAGTAATTACGTAACATCCCTCTAGATATAGAAATGAAAAAATAAATGATAGCAAAGTGCAGCAGCAGGCACATTGCTAGCTGATCTCTGAGTAGTTTATAGCAAAAGGTTTCCTTTAATGGACAGCAGGGAACTAACCAATGATTAACACCAATGTCCCTAGAAAGTCTTACAGATGTTTATAAATACTCAGTGCACGATTTCACAACAATGCAAAACTTCAAACAAGAAAGAAGATCTCTTATGCTTTCTTCCTTGAAATTTGCATCATATTCAAAACTTACTCTAAATCTCAGTTTCTTCAGACAGATATTCTAGTTTATCCATAAACAAGTTTTTATTGAGCACCTAATGTATGCTAGGATATTGCCACTTAGACTCATCTTTCAGTCGGGGTCATGTTAAGCACTTAACATCTTGAAGTGATTATCTCATTTAGCCCTTAAAAAAACTGATAAGGTTAGTGTTGACATACTCTTTAATATATTAGGAAATTGAGAGATAAGGTCATTAGTGTACAGTAGATTCTAGGTAGCTGTTAGCAGCATGGAAATTCAAATCAAGGTCTGCAACATTCCAGAAGTTGTGCACTCAAGCACAATACTATACTAATGCTTAAACTTTTTTTTTTTTAATAGATGATTTGTATAATTTTATAACTTG
>NW_004955476.1:2407373-2524652 GCF_000276665.1 Chinchilla lanigera
GCTGGGATTACAAGCATGTGCCACCATGCCCGGTGTGGTGCTGAAACTTTTGAAAACTTTTCTTCAGCTTACTTAGTTAAATTCCATAAAGTTCATTAAAATGGATACAAGCTGAAATATAATTTTTCAATTTTTACAATGAACTTGCTCCAGCCAGCAATTTAAGGAACAGGATGAGAATAACAGCAGTCTAAAGAGGGATATTCTCATCCAGAAGGATTTAGGCGTTTTTATTTTGCATTAACGCCTGAGCAAGAAGAATTTAAACACTTCTGTTTTATACCCCAAAGCTTTGAAGTTAGACAACAAATGTTCACAATGTTTTTTCTGTTCTTCAAGGCAGGAAAACAGGCTCTATCTGGTGATACAGATGTATTTCTTCCAATCTGACCTCAACCACTCTACAATATGTCTATCCTTCAGAGTTGCCAAAATATATAATTTCTGGTATTCTCCATCATATAGAATAGAATGCCTGGTCATGACAGAGAGCTTTTAGTAATAAAAGATTGAAAAAATGAAAAATAAAAGTAAATATTAAAGAGAATAGATCTCAGTTTCCCAAACGTTATCGCTGATAATACTGGTGTATTCGAATATTAAAATGGAAACACTAAATTTCTTTTTAGTTCAGTGTATTTAAGTCCAAAACTATAAATTGCAATGGTAAAGACTTTCTAGGTGGAACATCCCAAATCTGAAAATCCCAAATTCAATATGCTCTCTGGTAGTGTCACAGCGCAAAATTTCCACACCTGATCCACAGTAATGGGTTGATGTCAACATACAGTGCATTACAAATACTGAAATTGCTTTTAGTGTATACATGGAAAGTGCATATGAAACATGAATGAATTTTGTGCTCATAGTTGAATCCCATCTCTGAGTCATCTTATCAGGTCTTTGCAAACATTCCAAAATCCAAAATCTCTGAACTCCAAAACACTGCTAGTCACAAACATTTCAGACAAGGGATACTTAAGTTTTATTACATGTTTAGGTCCACATTGAAAGAAAATCTATAAATCACTTTAAGGATGTGAAAGTCTATAAATCATAAACTTAGTTCCTTACAATTTTGATCAAAGATTAATATTACATGGAAAAAGAATTTGTACCTTACAGCAAAAAATAGTGTTGGAGGTCTAGGTATGTTTCCCATTGAGATAAACATATCACAGAGGCAGGTAGCTAAGCCACAGTGTGGTTTTTCCATTTTTCTGACAACATTTTTGTCACAGCAAAGGATCTGCGATGGTATAGACAGGATATAGTTTTTGTATCCCAGTGGCAAGTGAAAACAATGAGTTATCTACCAAAGTTGTAAATACAAGCAGCTGTGATACATGAAGAACTGGCTGCCTCAGGGAGTAAATCACAAGAATACTATGGATGCTGAGGCCAGGCTCCATTGTGCAAGTGATTGTGCAGTGATTGCCAATAGCAGGTAACCACTGAATGAATGTAGCTGGCTGCCATGGTTAAGGGGTCATTTGCATCAGGACCTGGCTCTTTACTATCACTGGAGGTAAAGAAGTACAACTGCAACTGTTTACATACAATGTTCCAAGAGAGAATCAGAGTAAGTCTAATTAGGATAGCCAGGTCTCATTAGCTTGTAATAGTAAACCCCAGAGACCATTCCATCAAATTAGTTAGGTTGGAGAGTTGTCAGGCAACAGAGCTGATGTAGACATTCCTAGGATAATTTTTTATATATATAATGTTATATACATCTCAAAAGCCTTAAAATGTGCATATAATTTGTCAAGGCAACTTCAATCCCAGGATCTAATTTTAAAAATATATGTTTAAAGAAATCTAGGTAAATATGGTTGATAGTGACAATATTATTCATAAGAGCAAAAATTAGAACGATTCTAATTCCTGTATAAGAAATTGATTAAATATATTACCCTATGTTAATAAAGGAAATACTGTTCAGTTATGTTAATAATCACTATCTGTTATGACCCTTAGATATTCACAAGTCACAGACCATTTTTATAATTGGATGAACAACGTGCATACTCTTCCATAATGCACATGAGCTAAGTTACATTTATGCACAGTTTGATACACAGAATGCATGGGGTTCCCTAAGCATACATAATATGTACCTAAAAGAGTCAAGGATAATGAATATTGAATTATAAAATATCTGGACTATATTAAATGCAAATAATCAGAATATATTATATGATCTATGTAGCATTAAGTATGCATGGTCATACATGAACATATTTTTATGGTTTTCTAAAAACATATTCAAAAGCATGGACTTTCTTCACCATTGAAGGACACAATTTGCATTTTAATATTTGACTTCTTTCCTTAGAAGTTCAGTTAAAAAATGGGTATTGACACCAACAAAATGTATTCAATTATCTCATAAATAAATACAAATGTTGTTACTTTAACTAAAAGGCACATATTTCAAGAGAAATACTTTTTATATAACGTAATCATAGTTTAAGTCTGGTGGTTTTCTAGGAATGGTTTAAAGTGGTTAGATATGGGGTATTTGTTAATAGGATCTGAGCAAAAGGATAATTTCTGATGGAGGCATGAGTGACCCTTGGAACCTGTCCTGCAGCAATGAACCAGATATTACCTGAGACTCTCATTTTGGATACTGTCCTCATCCAGAGGGCTAAGGTTCTAGGCCAGAAGTGAAAGGTTGAGAAGCCTGAGTCTCCAGCAGCTCTGACCTTATGCGAATTTAATGAGGAAATTTCTTGCATGAGCAGGTGATATGAGAACACCAGGAACTACTACCTTTCCAATCCCCTTGTTTAAGAAATGGGTTTTCTACTAAGAAGGGAGAGAAGATCAAAAAAATAGAGAGCCTAGGACACCTCAAAGGGAAAGGAGTGTCTGGAAAACAGTGTGAGGAATTTCAAGCCTACAGGCATTTCCAGAAATAATCATTTTTGTAGTAAGAAGTTTGGAGGATGCTGGAAGTCCAGTGAAAGTAAGACTCTAAACTGTAGGCCAGTTACCACTTCAGACATATTGATGGAAAGAGGCTGCTAAAAAGAATATTCCAAGCATTAGAAAGACCTCAAACATTGACCTCAAAAACTATTTCCGAAAAGGGGTGTGAAATTAATTGGAGTAGACAGTGGAGCAATTTAAGCACTTGGGTATTTTTGAAAACTCTACCCAATATGCCAGCAATAACTTGAACCTACGTGGTGGGTGTGATACTAATAGAAGCAGATTAATAGCAACTAGGTAGGAGTACAGAGAAAAAGGACACTGTTGGTACTCCTGTAACTGGGAAACCTGAGCACAGGTCCTACAGTGTACTGTCTCAGGAGTGAAGTCCAGGGCTACATACTGCGAGGGATGTAGATGTAATTAAGATAGCCAAATCAAAGCATCAGCAAGTAAACAAACACACAAAAACAGCAAGCTCTATTTGTATTAGGTTTGCAAATATGTTATCTAAAATGTTCACTTTAAACAAAAATTATAAGAGAAGAATAGGCAATAGAAACTTCCCATGAGAGGGTCCAGATGTCAACTTAGCAGGAAATGATCTCCAAAATTCCACTATCTAGTCAAAGAAGTAAGGATAGAAAGTTAAACCATTGCTGAGGTTCTCTAAGTGCTTCCCAAAAGTTAAAAGCTTGTTCTTCTGGGGGGCCCTATTGGGTGCAGCAGATCTTTGAGATATAGGGCCTAAAGCAAGGCTTTTTGGTGCTTTATGGTATACCTCCGAAGGAGATTGTGGGGCCATGAACTCATCTCTTTCTGTTTTGCTTCCTTGTCATAAGATGAGAAATGTGGTCTACCATGTGCTCCGCACGATTGCCACCAAGCATGTCCATTGCAGGTCCAAGGAAATGGGTCCATCTGATCTTGGATTGGAGCCTTCAAAACTGCAAGCCAAAAATGTTTTCTCTTTATAATTTGATATGTCTGGTACTTCACTCTAGTGAGGCAAAGCTAGCTAACACAACTATGATTAGAGGAGAAACAGAGGCTATAGAATTTTCTCAAAAGGGCATCTTTGTAGATAATCAAGAGATGAGATCATACTTAATGGAATGAATGTGCAAATAGACTGTCTTGCTTTTTCTCTTCAACATGGAAGTTCTGGGCAAGACAATCCAGCCAGAAAATGATATTAAAAAAAGATTCATAACTAAATATATAAAACTGTATTCAGATGACATGATCTTGCACAAAGAAATTGCAAAGGAAATCTGTAAGAAACATTTTTAGAATAATGACTACAGCACAGTTGTAGGATACAAGATTAATATACAAAAATTAATCATGCATATAAATGAGCAACAATCCATCTGAAATAGTTCCACACAGAACACTCAAAGAACAAATACTTGACAAGTCCAGTGAAAAATTATAAGCTGCAAACTATTAAAACGTTGTTGAAAGAAATGTAAGAATTGTGTAAATGGAAATATTTCTATCATCCTGGATTGGAAGACATAATTACAAGTGTGATCAGAAAATATGGTGAATTTTTATATTTAAAATGATTTATTTTAACAAATGACACATTATTATTAATTGCCAAAAAATACACCTCTCACTTTGAGCACATTTATCCAATCATTCTTGCTATTTTTATAGAAGTTCTGTGAGTCTTTTTTCATGAGCCTCATTAGTTGTGATGTCATGGATGCCTCTATATCCTGAATTTATAACAAAATGTTTACCATTTATATTCATTTTGACCCTGTGGAAATACCAGGATTTATATGGTGGCAGGTCCAGTGAATAAAATCAATGAAGACACATTATATTGCTATTATTTGACAGAAATTGCCATAAATATTTGACCTGTTAGGGGTACTCAGAAAATATGATGAATGCTCAAATAAAAATATAGTAAAAGACACATTTCCATAAAGCCTTCTCAAAATACTTCTCTCTGGTTTCAAGCCCTTATTTCATTATTCTTGGCAATATATCCTTTACTGTAGTTAGTATTTTTTAAATTTAAAGTGGCAATAGTCTTCTAATTCATCAACAGATTCAATAAAACCATTATCAAAATTCCAGCTCAATCCTTTTATTTGGAAAATTGACAAAGTGATATCAAAATTTTTATGGAAATGCAAATTTCTTAGAAATTTCCTAGAATAGCCTAGGAATTTTGACAAAGAAAAAGGTTAAAGAACTCACAGAACGTGAACATAAAGTTGCTACAAAGGTATCATAATCAGAGTGGTACTAGCATAAGGAAAACCCTCATAACTGTGATCAATCAATTTTGGCAAATGTAGAAAATAACATAATGAAAAATCAATAATCTTTTGACCAAATAGTGGTAGAATATTGGCTTTTCATATGCAAAAGCATGACACTAGACTTCTACCTCATAACATACAGAAACATTATCTCTGCATAAATTATAGACCTAATTGCTAAAGCTAAACTTTAAAAACCCTTAGGGGAAATAAAAGAATAAATATTCATAACCTTGGGTTTCACAGTTCACTCTTAAATATATTACCAAAATCATACCTAACAAATGAAAAAAATTGATGAATAGGATCTCAACAAAATTTAAAAGTCTGTGCTTCAGAAGATGCCATTAATAAAGGGCATTAGTCACTTTCTTCCTTGGTGTGACCTGAACCCAGTACACACAATTTAGAGAAGGGGAAATTTGTTTTGACTCACAGTTTGTAGCAGTCCCATCCCATAGTTGGCTGGTCTCAAGGCAGGACAGCTTGGCACCAACATCCAGGGGAAGGAGCGGCTCAGGGCGTGGAAACTGGAAGCAGAGAGGGGGAAGGGAGGCTCTGGAAGGGACAGTGCCCTTCCAGACCATGCCCCCAAGGGTCCACCTCCGTCACCAGGCTCCTCCTCCCAGAATTACACTCAGCAATGACTTATCAGTGGACGAATGTCCATCACACACTTAGCATCCAGTCACCTCCCAAAAGACCCACCTATGAGAGTGTGAGTCCTGGGGAGGACATCTGGACAAGAACCATACACAAAGCCACAATGTGACCTGAAGACAGAGAGATATCTGAAATATAATAAACAATAACACTAAAAAGAGATGATAGGAAATAAGGAGGTAGATTGGGGAATGGGACAGAGGAAGTGGGGAGAGAAGTTGAGAGTGGAAAGGGACTTAAAATGGTAAGGACATGCATCCTAATTCTTGAAAGTGAATATAACTATTTTACATTAAAAGCGCATTCCAATAAAGAGAACGGGAGACAATATTATCAAATTCTATATCTGATACAATTGGGTCCAGAATATATGGAAAGTTTTTACTACTCACATATAAGAAAGTATAGCGCAATTTTAAAAACCCATCTTAGACTGTTTTCTGTTGCCATAACAGAATACCACAGGCTAGGTAACTTATAAAGGAAATAAATTGATATCTTATCATTCTAGAGGCTGGGAAGTCCAGCATTGAGGAATGATATTCATACAGTGAGGACCTTCTTATGGCTAAGGCTAAATTCAAAGAGAAGATGGAAAGGTAATATGACAGCAAGAAGTGGACAAACTTACTTTTATAACAAGTTCAGTCTCATGATAGCTATTTCACTCCTGTGGTGATGGTGTCGATCCATTTATAAGAGCAGAGCCCTTGTGATGTGATACATTCTTGTGAAGCTTCACTTCACAGCACTGTTGCACCGAGGTTAGGTTTCCTGTACATGAACTTGGAGAGACACTTTCAAACAACAAATAACAAATTCAAAAGTGAGCTCACAGACTTATTCACCAGCGTAGACAGTGAGTAAACCCTGAGGAACAAAATACACACTCCCAAGATAAAAATAAACGCCCCATATGCACATGATTATTATTTTCAGACACTAGAGAAATATAAATCAATATGAGAATGAGAACATTCACCATCCTCTAGGATGGCTATAATTGGAAAAGGTCAGCATGAACCTGTTATTGAAACATCATATCAACACTGGACATTGTTGTTTACACAAGGACCACTGTAATCCGTGGACAGTAAAAGGAAAACCCACCTCTAGTCTTACGGCAGGACAGAACTACTTCTTCCTTCAGTAATTTGAGAGGAACTATGATTAGCTGAGCATAGATACATCGGTATGAACTTGCTGGCAGAGAATTTGGGAAAATACGCAAGTGTCCTCAATTTAACAAACACAGGCAAGTTCAGCCATTTGCCAATACATGAAAGATAGGAAATTTCTCATGACGGTCTTTCATTTCTTTAATAGTAGAGAATACCTTGGAGGATAAGGAAAAACATATGCCTACTCTGGACAGCCAAATATGAAAAATGTCCATCCCCCTGTGGATGTAGAAGTACTTTCATTTAAAATAAAATATGCAGGCAAACAGAAATTTATTAAAATTTTATAGAATGTTGTAGTACTAAAATATGATCAGGTGGAGCACTTCTCCTTTTTTCTACTCATCAATCTTGAAAAACATGCTAACAATTGGGACATATTTATTTGCAATAGCAAAACCATTACAATTAATGTTTAAATAATCATTTTCAATCCTGAGTTTTACAATTCTTAATTGTCCCAACTATCAATAAAACCACCCAGCTAGAACAGTACACTCTTTAATAGTTTTTAAGTTGAGACTAGCCCTTATAGGACTTTACAAATGAATGTTATTTCACCTATGCATTTGTAGAAACTTCATGTGTTGTTGTATTAGTCCTTCCAAGTTTAATTACATACTCATAAATCTTCCATGGACAGGGTGGTCTATTTCTAATGAGAGTCTGCAGCTTAGAATAAGAAGCACTCAGCCGAAGCACTTTCAAAGTCTTCTTTCATTCAAATAGCTGAGGAAGCTTTAAGCACCATGCTGTCCAATGACTTAGTGAAATTAATGATTCAAAATAAAAGTTAAGCCTTTTTACTTATTTCTGGAAACAGAGGCAGAAAACCAAAGGCTGATAGAAATGATGTCAGGAGTTGTAGCAGCAAGCCTGTAATACCGATGCATTTTTAAGAGGCCAGTAAATTGACATTATTTCAAACTTCTGTGGCTTATTAAAAAGAGAAATTATGTTAGTCAAAATAGTAGTTTTGGATATGAAATCTGAATTATATGCCAAGTGTGAGGGCAATGTATATATTGAAGGTCCAGGCAATGCTGTAATTTCTTTTATCAAATAAGATTTGGAGGTCAAGTTAAAAGCACAGGAAGTACAATTTAAGAAATGTGGGTTCATAGCTGAAGACTTACTAGGTGTTTTTGTTTTATGTTGGTCTTTTTTTATTTTAAACAGAGTAGGAAAAAAAAGAACAATAGCAACATACCAACATCACAGACATAAACAAAACAAAGCAAGAACATTAAAAGTGATACAGGGTTTCAAAACAAAATGATAGGAATTAACAGTGGTTGTTATTTGATCTTAGAAACCACTAACAGAAAGAAACAGTTTCATTAAACCAGAATGTATTAAAATCACTAGACAATCTTCTGCCCAAACCTGAAAGATAAAAAAAGACTTTCATCTATCACTAGGCAAATGGAATGATAGCTTTAAAATTTTTATAATTTAAAAAAATATAATTCCCTCCCAGAGGCCCCGTCCTCTGAGTTACTATGTTAGTAATTTCTCTGGCAAATACTCACTGGGTGCCTCCTGTGTGCCACGCACTAGGGTTAGGCATAGGCACGTGAGAGCAGACAGACCTGGTGGGAAAGGACCGTACTTTAAATGAAGTCGCTCATGTGATGACAGAGGAGAACTGTGGAGGACACATGAAAATCTCTCTCTCTCTCTGTCTCTCTCTTTCTCTCTCTCTCTATCATGCACACACACACATACACACACACACATACAAACACACACACCAAAAATAAGTGAGATCCTCCATTCTGCTTAAGTTTTGGACTTACAGAAGAGAGTCTGATTTAGTGTTTGAGTTTATATTTATTTAACAGATTACTTTTAGTAGGCATTTTGCTATATGATCATCACATTCCTTTTTTAATACAAAGGTTTTAAAATTAATCAGCAACCACAGTGAATAGGTTCACCTAGTAAAGGAAATTTAAAGGATATATAAAAGTGAAAAACAAGATAAAAATCAAAACTACAGAATTTCTTAAAATTAGAAATAGGAAAACACTACACATTAGTATCAATAGATATATTAAAGTAATAATTACAGAAATAAAAGTAAACATAATTAAATTATTTTAATATGCATAAAAGAATGAGGTATGATGGTGGTACTTGTGAATTACCCCAGCTACTCGGAAAGATGAAGCAGGAAGACAACTTCAGCTTAAAAGACCAAGACCAGCCTAGGCAAGAGAGGAAGATCCTATATCAAAACAAAGACAAAAATGGTACATGACTGAACACAGAACTATGAATTGAGTATCCAGCTAAAACACTAGAAATAAACTGTTAAACTAAGGAATAATTTACTTAAATGAAATAGTGTACAAATATGGCCTACAGAAAACAATAGATACAACTGAAATCAACCTCCTGCCTTTTATTAGCAAAATAGACTGCTAACTAACATAAAGAGAAAAAGAAGCACAGGCATATAAAATAAGACATGAGAAGGGGAAGCTTACCACTGAAACAAGACATGTTTTAAAATTCATTAAAGCATTACTACGTTTGAATTTTAAAATTCATTAAAGCACTACTTTCTACTATGTTATCATAGTATAAAAGCAAGCACAAGCATGTCTGTTTCAATGAAGGCATGCAGTGGTAGAAGGATTACAATTTTTTATGTTCTGATCGATTGTGCATGCTTATGTCTGGTAATCTGAGCAATTGATTTGAAGATAACAACATTCAGAGGAATTACAGTGGTGAGCTCCTACCATCTTGTCTAGTGAAACTCTATGTTATCTCTAAGGTTTTATCTAATAATTATTTTCTTATTCTCTTTAGTGGTTTGAGCAATCTTTCATTCTTTCATCTGGTAATCTGAGCAATGCAGTTGAGGATAGCGAGATGTAATGTAACAACCACTATTAATTCGTATTATTTTGTCTTGAAACCCTGTATCACTTTGAATGTTCTTGCTTTAATTTGTACTGGTATGCTGCTACTTTTCTATTTTTTGGTTTTTTTCTCATTTACTACTCTCTTTAAAATTAAAAAAAAAAAAAAAACAAAACAAAAAACAGGGAATGGACACAAAGCCTAGACAGGGTAACAGGGAAGGTCAGCCAATGGTCTAAACTTCCTCCAGAGCCCGAAAAAAATAAATTTTCTTTTTAAAATGTTTTCATGTTAGTATATTTTTGTGAGACATAATAATTACATTCTTCTTGGGAAATAGGTGCATCTTCTTATTTCATCTTGGTCATTTTTTCTCCACCTTCTCCTACCCGCCTTTCTCTTCTCTACTCTCCCAATCCCCTTTCTATCTCTGCAAAATCTATTTCCCTATTTTTGACTATCTTTTATTTTTTTGAAAAAAATATTTATATTTTGGGTTTCTTATGCAGGAGAAATCAAATATTGGAAGTGATTTTATTTAAAGACATTGAATATTATGCTGAATACAATAAGAACCAGTACAGAACACTTTAGCAATACAGTAGCATGAAACTATTTATGTTTTTAAAGCTATTGGTGTGGTTTCTCTGCAGGTTGTGGTAGTTGTGATGGGTAGACAGAAGCATAGAGCTCAGTAGTGGTTATTTCTGTTAGCTCCTGAAGTCATGACCCAATGCATAAGGCATTCCATGTGCCAGAGATGAAGAAACAGTTGACTCTTCCAGAAATAAAAGCTTTAAAAAGCTTTTAACTTATTTCTGAATCACAGGTTTCCATCAGCTTCCAAAAATCTTCAAGAAGTTAGTTAAATATCGTGAATTGTTTCACACGTCATTTTTTCATATAAAGGTAATATTGTATGAGCCTTTGATGAAACACTTCAACTCAATTTATAAATCGTTAGAGTTTCTCTAGAGACAAGCCATCATAATCATGTTAAACAAAAAATGACTCTTTTCCTCCATGTTTTTAAAGTGTTACTGTAGTCAATTACATTTTATCGATTTACATTTCAGTGACACATTGCATGACTAAAAGTTAATCCGGTGCTGATTATCCATTACACAAATATTGACGGAGAATTAGAAGTTTAAATATTCTGTGGGGTAGTGACAAGCAGGACAAAGGAATCATTCTTTCAATTATAAATATTATAGTTTCCATACGAGGCTACGAAAGTTGCATAGAATGTACGTAAAAGTACATGTCAGGCCTTGTTTATGTTTCCACTGGAAATTGGGAACATAGGCCTGAAATAATCGATTTAGAAGAAAAACTTTGAGTGACTGGGCTGGAGAGAAGTGACTTTAGATTAAATGAGTGGACGTCAGAGTGAGCCCAGAAAACAGAGGGATTTCCCCAAAACAATTTTCTAAATAACCACTGAGCTAACAACATAAATTTTAACTCCTCAACAGTTGTTGAGAATTTTTAATTTAAAAAATCCTATGCCATTTGGAATCTATCAAGTCAGAGCTTTCAGCACAAATATGTAAAATGAGATTTCACCATGCCCTGAATCCCATTTTTTTTTTTTTTTTTTTCAGAAAAAAAATTTTCCCTTCAAATCTTGTAAGGGAAACTATGCAAGAAACTGACAGCGTCTTCAGTCACAGTTCTGGCAAAGTTATGGAAACATTTCTCATGGCGCTTTTTATGCTGATAGGAGGAATGGGTTCTCATCTTCCGTTACTAACATCGGCACCTTAAACAGTCACCAAATATACCAGTCAGTAATCATACTGCTTCCTTTTTCTGGAAGAACTACACAGCACTATGCATGCGAGAGCAACTTAAAATATGTAAATTGCCACACAGGTGTGAATTATGAGTGTGTTTCATCTGCATATTTAAATGTCAAATGATTTCCCTCTATAGGTGATTTTATAGCAGTTTGCAGTTATTTCCCCCTCTGAGGACAAGACAGAGTTTCCAACATGATAAAATGATAAAGATTGGAGCAAACTTCTGTGCACTGTTGCCATCCCTCCAGCATTAGCTGTGCCCATCTCTTGTACAGTCAGTGAAGGCTCACAAAGACAGTTTCTGTGTTCATAAGTAAGGCTCTGGTGGTGATTTAACAGTATTCGTGAAATAAATGAACTCAACATGTGTATACTGTGTGGATATAGCACGCCCTTAATAGAAGAGACACTCGAAAATAAAATACTGGAGAAACTAACTGAAATCCATGGCTAGGTTCAAACCCTTGGCTCCATCTTTTTTTTTTTATCTGAAAAAGTAACTCATAAAGGAAATGCCTCTTTCATTTTGCCTCTGTTTGCTAGTCCATTTTTCATACTCTTGTTTATCTTACTAAACTATTTCAAGTGTGAGTCTTTATTTAAGATGCTACCCCTACGGAGAACAAGAATGATGTTAACAATAGGAAGGAAAATACTGAAAGTTATATTTCGGATTTGCTCTGCAAAACATACAATTGGATGACCAGTTCACCTATTGGGAATTGAAGCTCAGAGAAGTTCAGCCACAAGGAAGTTTAGAGAGCCACATAGTGTTTCCATGTCAGAGCAAAATGCATAATTATCGTAAGCTATCACAGAATGTGAGGGCTATTAGGAGATGCTATTTGGGATAAAAAAATGGAAAAGCTTCCTGGTACCCACCCCTCCCAAAAAGGAAAAGAGTATGGGGGGTGAATCCAGATCTTGGGGTCCTGTTTAAGAAAAATAATACAAAATCATGAAAATAAAATTCAGAGTGAAAGTCAAAAATTCATTTAGAGTAAAGAAATATGGAAACATAAAAATCAGAGAAACCTACAGTATTTTGAGTTAACTGCCTAACAATTCTAGAGACATTTTTTTCATTTACCACTTGACTTTGTACTGGCTGATGGCTTTTAATGTGAGGTGATAAGCAACGTTCACAATAATTTGTAAGTGCTTCTCTCATCTTCATGGGTTGCTTTGGGTCATGTGACATAAAAGTTTAGCAGTTTTGTCAAGCTTGGGAATTATTTAATTTCTTTCATATGCGAACTGATAGTTTAAAGTGTTATTGGACATACTCCTCAGTGAAATAGCAGGCTTGGGGTGTGAGTATATGTAGAGATTATTGCTATACTGAGATGTATTCTAATAACTAATACTTGTAATAAGTATGCCAGATATGATCGTGAACCATATGAATATATCAAATAAATCTTAATTGAATTTTCAATTCAATTTCTACTTTATTGTATCCAAAACATATTCCTATCCACTCCATGGCCACCAAACTGAAGAATTAACTTGATACAGGCAAAGTTAGAATGATAAGAGATAGCACTGTTGTCGTGTTGCATTAAACACATTTTTGGATACTGTTTGAAAATATATAACTTGCATGAGTAAGTCATGAAATCCTCTAGAACGTTGGGAAGGACAAGCAAACAACCCCGACGATTGGTTTTCTTTAGTCTCAGAGTAAATTTGCTTCTAGGGAATGTGAGAAGCAGAGTAGATATGCGACACTTATGAACTTTCAACCTCTCAACTCTGAATGCAGTGCAGAAATCACTGAGATCTAACTGAGTATTGCTCTATCCCCAGCACAATTCTGCTTCACTGCATTCAAAACTTTTACATGAAAAACAACTGTGTGTCTGAATGACAGTCAGAAGAGAAGACACCATATCCTTTGGCAAATCTATCTGCCCAGTTTTGTAGCCCAATGACAAATATCAATCCATGATCTATACCCCATTTTCTTATGATTATCTCTAGAGCTTGTTCGAATCTCTGCACTTTTCCCAGTTTAATCCTATTTAGGTCCAATTACAAATGGATTTAGTTGAACAAAATCTATTATATAATAATGCTTGGTAATTATTGCTTTTATAAACCAATTTAATCTATTTTATTCAGTTCAGTGGGTTCCCCATATGTGCTGTTACATGAAATTAATGAAATTTCTTCCTTTTTACTTTACCTCAATTTAAAGAATAGGATAATGATATCAATATAATTGTCTGTGGCTTCCAGTTTAGATTCCTACCCCCTTTTAATATTCATTATGTAATTCCATCCCCTTGTATGTGGGAAGGACCTATGCATATGATTATCTACCTTGCTTAGTCTGTGCTTTGTATCAGAGGAGGCTGAATATTGTACATGCATTTTAAGGTTCCTGAATTTTAAAGTAGTCAAAAGGCACTTTATACCAGATGGACCAAGCGTGATGAGTACTTACTTAAAAGAGTGGCTTAGAAGTCAGAGATGGACGGAGTCAAGATAATAAAAATTGTATTAAACTTTCCATCTTGCTGTCCCTGAAAAAAAAGTCCATTTAATTGTATATAAGCCACATCACAAATAATGGTAGGCAACTTTGGACACAAAAACCTCAGTCCATGAACCACAAAAAGTAAAGTTCTGTGAACAAGAAGCAAGTAAACACTAAAGTTCAAATAAATGTCGCGATACCCTCTGCCAATATCTTGATTTCAGCCTGTGAAATGCTGAGAAAAAGACCTATGCCCGAATCTTGACCCACATTCGGTAAGTAAATGTCTGTAATGATTTCCTATTCAATAACAGAAAGCTGATATAGTCCATTTTAAATAAAAGGGGACAAAATCAACCAATATGCTAGGAAATTAAACTTAAAAATAAGAAATATTTATTATCCATGACTTGTTAATGAAGCTTCTATCTGGGTAGTAGCATCTTTTCCTACCTGTGAAACAGGAATGTAAGGGAAGATATCATACTTCTGCATTTTGGCAATCACGCAACAGTTAAAAAGTTCAGAAAAATCTTAAAAGCAATTTAAAACTTTCAATTTTTATTTTACTAAGGAAGTTAATAATCATCAATTACCTCTAACTTACCATAAGAAAATAGTTGGGATACAAGTTGTAATGGTCAGTTTTGTGTACCAGCTTTGGTAAGACACACTATATAATAGTTCAGTGAAACACTTGTTAAGGCTTTGTCATGAAGAATTTAAGCAATGGATACTATCCTATATAACTTGGGTGCACTTCTGATGCTATTAGTGAAAGAGTCTTGAGACTAGCGCTACAATTTCCCTGAGGAAAAATAAATACTATCTATGCATAACATCCTTAGTTTATCCCAGAGATATCCAGCCTGCCTTGCAGATTTCAGGGTTGCCTTGGCAATTCTGTGCATCTGTACTTGCCAATACATCTTTTGATACATACCCCCGTTGGTTCCATGCAGTTGGTAGAACCCTGAAGTACACAAGAATATAAACAATAAAATAGTGATGTGTTTCAGTGGTATGAGACATTACACCACAGCTATTTTTGTTCATTGCTTCATAAATTGACAGTAGGAATAGATTAGCCTTAATATTATAATTTCATAACATTGGTAATTTATTTTTATCAAATCAAGTATTGATAATCATCAGGATTCAAAACATACTCAATATCTTCTGCTCTTTCCAGCTACCAAATTGGTTGAATATGAAAAGTGATATTATCTTCCTCATCCTATATTATAGAGGAAAAAAGGGAAAGATAAAGGCGAGGAAAATAGGAAAAGGAGGAAAGCGGAGGCAAAATCCAGCTGCCTGTTAAACTCGTATTCTCACTCTCGCCAAAACTTGGAAGGCTACATCCAGTGTGCATTTCATTCTGTGAGTCACAGGCATATCAAACTCTGCACTTGATTTAAATATAGAACAGTGCGACGCTTAATGATGGAAATGACTATTTTCTGTGCTTAAGCTTGGCAGCATCACAAATAGAATTATAAAAGGCAACATCATTATCACTTTTAGGTGGTGTACATCCTTGCTGACTGCTTATAGTGCACATATTACTCCAAAAAATTGGGATTGATGTTTGTAGAATCTGCATCACTGAAGTAGTTTTATTCAGTGGAAAAATTTATTAATGACATTATTTTTATATAAGACTCATAGAGTACTTGGAAAAAGGAATATCACATTTAAAAGCATAACATCTTATTGACACATCTCTATTCCTAGAATACTTTTGATCTATACTTGGGACACTATTCTATTCCTAGAATACTTTTGATCTATACTTGGGACGCTAGATTTCCTGGTCAATACTTTGACCAGGTCACACTGTCACATGTGAATTTTTAAGCTGACTAGAAATCCTCCCAGCCATACAATCTTAGCTCCACTCCAGGAACCTTTATTGACCATTTAGTATCTGGTGAGTCAATTTGTAAAAAAATAATTGCAATAGGTAGGTGAGCATAACTCTTGGGACCTGAAAGTTGTGGATTTCTGAGAATCCTCAGAAAAACAATGACAAAACCAATGACAAAGAATCCACATCAATGTTTGTTCACTAAAACTTGAAATTTCTTATAATATATCAAGATAAACTTCAGGAGACTTTATCAAGCCATTTTTTTAAAAACTTGCTCTTTTGGCAGAAATCTAACCATAGAAAACTTCCTCATCAATGTTCAGTGAGAGAGGAGGATTTAATGATGACGCTTCCTGAGGCTTTTTGGGGGAGGCTTAGGACAACAAAAATTTACTCTCATATTTTTTAGATGTAGAAATTTCAAGAGGAAGATATGGGTAATTCCACGCCCTCTCTGAGGGCTCTGGAGAACAACCTGCTCCTCTAACCTTCGCTGTTATGGTCATTTTTCCTGTTCCTTGGTTTGTAGTTACATCACTCATGCGCAGTCCCTAGGCCATGGAACAGTACTGGCCCCCGGCCTGTGAGAAACTGCTGTCCTCCCGCTGTGTGCGGCGGCCCGGCAAACAGCCCTTCACCCGTGTGCATCCTCTTTGCATCACTTTGCCACCTGAACGCCACCTCCTGTCCGAATAGGGAAATTACATTTTCATGGGAGGAAGAACTCTGCTGTGAACTGTGCTTGGGAGGGATCTAAGCTGTGTGCCCTTTATGAGAAGCTAAAGATGCAGGGTTTGAGGCGGGGCTGGGCGGTGATGCTAACACTGGGGAGATACTGTAAACGCCGGTGAAGCTTGGTTCACTCTCCTGTTGCTCACGTCTTGTGCAGCTCTGTTTCCAAGCCTGATGTAGACCAGAGCTAGTGGCAGGAAAACAAGCTTAGGGCGCTCACTGATTCTACATTATGCTGAGTTGTAGAAATGCTTCATTATACATTATAACATAATATTAGCAAAGGTGCTCAATAAATATATTGCATTTGAATGATTGCAAAATCATCTCTTCACCTCCCCTCACCTATTCGTTGCACATTGAAAATTTGTCGTCTATAAAACCAATCCCTGGTAAAAAAAAATGTTAGGGAACCACTGACACATTCCACCTTCACCATCACCTGTTGTTCTCTCTTTGTTTCTCTTCTCCTCTTTGTATTAGGAAATCAGTCATATTTTGTTAAGTGTTTATTCTTCAACTTCAATAGCCTGTTTAACTTATATTTTAGTTTCCTTCAAATAAGGTCTCTTTCAACAAGTGTTTGTAGTTAAGAACTTCAATATACTTTGGAGATACAGAATTTAACCAAGGATAAGGAGCACAGGCAAAAATATTTGTGGAAAATAGCACCTGCAGACATTTCATCACCATCTTGATTTTCTGAAGACAAAAGCAGTTTTCAAATGTTATAGACCTGACATCGGCAAACTACTGAACTTTTAAATGTAAAATGGGCTATTTGGATTTTTTTGATTGAGCCTGGGCCCTGTGTCAGTTTTCCCTTGAATTGACAAAACATCTGAGAAGAGCAACATGAAGAAGGAATGATTTATTTTAGCTCAGAGGTTCAGAGGTTTCAGTCCAAGATCACTTGGTTCCACTCCTTCTAAGCTTCCAGTAAGGCAGAACCATCAGGGAGAACAGTAGAGTGGAGGAAGCTGCTGCTCTCCTGGAAGCCAGGAAGCAGACAGAGAAAAGAGTCAGGGACAAGGTACAACTGTCTAGGTTATGCCTTCAGGGACCTACTTCCGCCAGCTGTGAACAGCCCATTCTATGATGAGGTTAGTGTCCTTCTGGTCCAGTCACCTTCGGCAAAGTCCATAAGGTCTCCACAGAGTCTTAAACACAGTGAGTTTTTTGGAAGGATTTTGGATCTCAAAACTAACACACTCCAATTCAAAGCCATAAGAAACTCTATCCAAGAATACATCAGAAAGTCAATTAATTTGTCTAAACATTTACCTAGTTTAATGGAAGGATCCAGAGAGAAATCTCAAAGCAGATGCCCTCCCATCCAAAACAACCAAAACAAGTGGAAAAGAAATGTCTTACAGTACTGGACATCAGCACAGGGAGGCTTAAGAAAAGAAAAGAGCAAAATCATATCCACTTTCCAAATTGCTAGAGGGTGATGTGCCCCCATCATTTCACTTGATTATGGAAAGATAACCCATGCAATTTCACATGGCCATGCAGCCAGAACTTTTAAGCTCAGGTACTAAATATGAAAGATAATTCTGTGTATAAACGAAGCTTTAGACATCTGTGTAACAGTGATCCTGAGGTATGGACCAAATCTTCAATACTCACAGAGTGAAATTCTGCATGGCAGGAAAAGAACAGCTCCTGGGAAGCTGTGAGCTGGCCCAGACTGTGAGCAGCTCACCGCTAATATCAACCAGATTGAAGGAGGTAGGAAGGCCTACTTTACTTAATGGACTTGTTTGCTTTTTCACTTTTCCAGTAAATTACATTACAGTAATATGTGCGTGCTCATGTTCACAGCAGCGCAATTTGTAGTAGATCTTGGACACAGCATAAATGTCCATCAGAAGATGAATGAATAAAGAAAATGTGGTACTTATATGCAGTGAATACTACTTTTCCATAAAGAAGGACAAACCGAAGGCATTTGTAGACAAACTGAACGTAGCCTCAGAACATACCTTTAGGTGAACTAAGTCAAACATGCAAGCTTAAATATTGCATGGTTTCGCTTCTATGTGGAAAGAGAGTAAAAGACAGAGAGAAAGAGAGAGAGAGGGGGAGGAAGAAGAGGGAAGAAGGGAGGGAGGGAGAGAGAGAGATCAAACAATTCTCCAAATCACCTATTCTGTTGTTTCAAAATTATTTTAATATATATGCTTGTTTGTTTCATTTGCACTACTGGTTTGTCTTTATGCATTGAAAATAGTCTGGGCCCTTTTGTCCTCACTTGTTTCTTCTTTGAAAGAATATGTTTTGTCTATAACTTTTACTGGGAGGAATATTCTGACCATTCTTTTAAAATCATGACGCATGGTGTACTAACCATCGTTATTCTATTATTTTGTTATGAAAGGTTGGAATTTTTTCATGGAAGTAAGAAAATTTTTTTATATTTCTTTATTAAGATCTATTTGTATGATATTAAAATAAAAGAAATTAAATAATTTATAACCTCTTAGAGTCTTCAGTTTTCTGTGCTTATATCATCTTGCTTTGCACGCTGTGCTATCTTTCAGGATGCCCCTCTGATTTTCCAATATGCAGCTAACACATTTTATTACTTTCTCAAATTTACCACAAAGATATTCCTAGATTACTTTGTACTTTTGCTACTAGAACCAGCTATTTCTCCAGAGAACATTAGGTCTTTTTATGTTTACTGTGTAGAAATATAGTCACATTGACACTTTGCATGTAATTTCTGATGCAAATATTTTTTCCAGTAATAATTTATGTTTTCAAAATTGACTTTGTGGACTTTTGCTATGCAATTTTTAAAGTGCAGTTGAACTTGCTTCATTAATCTGAAGTTTATGTCTAAATTAAGAAGTCACTGTGCACTGGAAGAATTTATCATGTTTTCTTCTAGTATTTGATTTTTTTGCATTTATTTCTCCATTATTTGGAATTTATTGTTATAGATGATATGAGGAATTGCTGTAATTTTGTCCATTTTCACATGACTAACTAATTCTCCTAATATTGCTGATTAAAAATTTATACTTTCCCTATAATTTCAAATATCATCTTTATCATAAACAAAATATCCACATTTATTTGTATCAACTATAAACTTTCTATTCAACTTAATTGACCAACCAGACTTTTTATGTACCTCTCATTTAATTAGATACCTTATAATATTTTTAAAATATGACAGCATTGATACCCATCAAAGTGCTACTCTTTAGTATATTACAAAATCTTATTTAATTTTCATATGAACTTTGGAATCAATTTTTCTATCTCGAGGAGAAAACTTTTCAGAAGTTTATTAGAATTGCATTAAATTTCTAAGTAAAATTAGGGAAAACTATGTTTAAGTTATTAAGCTAATGTGTTCAAGAACAAGTGATATTTTCTAATTATGTATGATGTATTTTTTGTCTTTCAAATATTAAAATCAATTTTCTCTTGTGAAGGTTTATACAACTAATTCCTAATTGTTTTTAATATTTTGTTGTTATTAACTCTAATTACTTAGCAGCTAATTCCTCAGTGTTTTAAGGGTTTTGTTGCTGTTAGCTCTAGTTGTTATTTATAAAAGAACACTGATTTTTGTATGCAAATTTTAAAACTTCGTGTCTTATTGAATTTTGAATAGTTTAAAACAACATATGCATTGGTGAGTTGGATGCTATTTTACTTGGATTAGGAGACACATGTAAGTTCTTCAAAAAACTAAATATTCCCTGTACCAGGAAGTCATGTATGTAAGAGATTGGAAACAGAAAATAGCAGCATTGGTTTGGATGGGTCTTAAAGAAAAAGAAAAAATAGTCATGAACTAAAGGCCCTGATGTGGAAAGCCAAGAAGAATACCATCCAGGGATTTGAACACAGCTTTTGTATACTGGCAGTCAAGAATTCATTGCTTAAGTGTTGAGAAATGTCCCAAGCAATCTTGGGGACAGACTATGTTAGGATTAAATTTTGTCACAGACATTTATCAAGCTCAGTCCCAAGGGCAAGAGTCTAAGGAAACAAAGTTTGATTGCTGGCAGGCATTGAAACCAGTGTAAGGATTTCAGGAGAGCGGGTGTTCACCGGAGTCTTAGCTGTAAGCAGAAACCAAAATGTGGTTCAGCACAGCAGCTGAAATTAATCAAGAGAAATAGATCTGGAATATTTGTATGTCCAGCAGGTGGTACCTTGGCTGTAGAGCAACTCCTTCTAAGGTACTGCACATGTTGGCCTCCTGATGTATCATTCAGTTACAGAATATGTACTGTAGATAGTCATAAGCCATGAACACATAAATGTAAATCCATAAGGTCTTGGCCAATAGGTGGAGTAAACTAAAGACTAAGCCAAAGGCTGTGAAAATCAAGAAAACAGACCCTGAGTCACATAAAGCCCTGAGAACAAAAACATAGAGTTTTTTTAACAATCACACACTAGATATTGGCAAGTGAGGTTGAGAGCCTGGGCGGAAATGTTGAGATGAGTTTTCCAACTCAAATCTAGACACAAGTTTCAGCATGAGAGTCAGTGAAGTACAGTACTGACAAAGAATCCCGGCCACAGAGAGTTGAGGAGCCTGCGTATATAAACTTGGGTTGAGGCTATATTCAAATACAGGATTGGATTGTTTTTTTACTCTTGACTATTTTAACATTGCTCAGAAAAATTAGAGTTTGAAATAGCTGTGAATTTTAAGTATTTCTATCTTTAAGGCAATAAAATGTTCATGTAAATGAAATTTAGCAGGAGCTTTCAATGTAGGGGAAGAGCTGAAGATCCTAAGTGAGATCATGGCCTAAGAGAGACATAAAGTTGTACCTTCTCAGCTTCCATTTTACCTTTTGTCATTCTCATACAAATTCAGTGCTTCGTGCAGTAATTTTTAAACCCACTGAACTGGGACACTGAAGGTAACATTTTGGAATCCAGGATTCTCTGTAAGATAAGATCCCTAGTATAGTAGATACGGTTGTGGTTTCAGAGTTTGATAGGCCTGATTCTCAATTTCAGTTCTCAAGCTTTGCCATCTTGGGAAGTCACATTCCTTTTTGAACCTCATTTTCTTTACACACGTTCTTGATTATTTCTTTGTTTAGTAATTACATTGAAAATTGAAATATTAAAACATTCATAATACCAAATAAGGGATCTGTTTACGTTTGTGTACGATAGACATCACTTTTGCTGTCAGATGGGAGCTCTTAAGTAATCTGCTAGATATGAAATGAGCCTTTCAAAAAATCTTTTCCGACTTCCTTACTCAGTTTATTCTTTTTGTCTTTCTGTTGCTTGGAACTGATATTTGCATTGTTTAAGGTTGAGCACACTGATTGACACATGCCAGTGTCAAAACAACTTAAAATGTTTTGACTATCATACCTACCCTCAGTGGATTAGTGACTGTTGCATACCCAGTACATATTCTATGTCAGGTCTTGTGCTAACATAACACATACTTGAACTCATATCATCTTCATTTTTACTCTGTAATGGAGGTCTAGGTGTTCTTTTTTTTTTTAACTTTTTATTTTAAAGAGAAAAAAATAACCACAACAAAGACAAAAACAAAACAATTAAAATGATACAGGATTTCAAAACAAGGTGATAGGAATTAAGAATGGTTTTTATATTACATATTGTTATCTTCAACAAAGTTGCTCAAATTACCAGATGTAAGAATGCAATATTGATCAAACAATTAAGGAGAGTAAAAAGTAATAAAGAATTAGAAATTATACAGAGCTTCACTAAACAAGGTGGTAGAAATTAAACATTTGTTATGTTGCATATTGTTGTCTTCAAATTAGTTGTTCTTGATTATATCCCCATTTATAGATCAAGAAACTCTAGTTAGATCCTTTCTCAAGGTCTGGTGCTAAGAAATTCCAACACCAATATTTAAACCCAAGTCACTTAAACTCCAAATTCTGCTGTTTTCAATTCTACCATATCACATTGTTAGTATAGACATTTTAGAGTGGGTAGCTCTAAAATTGTAAATAAAATCAGGTGAGCTATTATGCAGTGTGCAGGAAAATATAGCTTCTAAATATATCTCCTGATGCTGAATTTCAAAGGTATTTTTAGCTAGGTATCCAAATACCCTGGGAAAACATAAGTACACACATAGTAAGTTTTTCTGCCTTAACACAAGTAAGTTTCTAATATGAACAGTGTCACATTCTTAACTAAAGCTGTAAGTAGGGGTCTTGATAAGTTGTCTATTTAACTAGGTTTTGCAATATTAAACTGAAGACACAGAACTTACCTAAAATGGAAAGTGTCTAACAAAGATCTATTAACAGATTTAAATACTGAGTTAGTGACTAGGAGGTAATTATTTTTTGTGTCTATGGGTTCATAGTGTATTGGTTTTATGGTTAGTAGCTTATCTGCCTTTGAGCTAAAAAGTCTTAATATTTTTAATTGTGTGTCCAAATACATTTTATGGTGAAATGTTCTTCCTTCAAAATATTTGTAGCTTATTTGCTGGCTCCTGATGGCAAGTGATAAAGATTAGCATAATCTAGAGCAAAGAGAAGCACTTAACATTACAGATTTTCTGCACATCTGAAGGAGGAGCTGATCTTCACTCTACTTTCTTTCTTTATTGCAGAGAAAAGCAGCTTTCCTTGAACAGGTTTGTAAGAGACTCACTATTTATGCTGATTCCTTCACAGTTAAATGGGGTATTTTAAAGGACTAAAAATATTTGGCTTGTAGGCATGAGATAATCTGTTTCTATTTAATGGAATTCTTGGTATATTGATATCAACAAGAAAGCCTAGCATCATTTTACAGGATCAGTGTATTTTGTTAAATGCCCTAAGTTTGGTGAACAGGATTGAGGTTCTTCAAAACTGACAGAGGTCCTGTTTAATCAGCTCAGTCTCAGGTATTATTAGTTTCCTTTTCTGTTTTGCATTGCATTTGTAGATTTGTCTTTTTAGAACATCATTTATTTGGAATCATGGAGTACATAACATTTCCAGACTCACTGAGCAATATGCACTTTTAAAAGTTCCTCCATGTGTTTTTGATGGCTCATAGGTCATTTATTTTTGTTGCTGAATAATATTTTATTGTATGAATAAATCATAATTCATTTAGCCATTTACCTATTTAAGAGAATCTTCATTGCTACCAAGACTTAATAACTATAAATAAAATTCCTGTACAAGTGTTGCCAATAACTACAAAATCACTTGCTGGCATTTTGACTGAGATTTTGTTAGGTAGAAAAAACAAGTTGGGAAGAAATGATGTATTACCAATATTGAGTCTGTGTTTGAAATTCACGGAGTATCTGTCCATTTACTTATCTCTTCTTCAACCTTTTAAGTGAGAGTTTTGTAGTTCTGTAGTTTTCATAGATTTTAAATATATTTTGTAACCTGTACACCTATGTGTTTAATGTTTTGGTGCTAACATAAATGAAGTGTTTTAAATGTCAAATTCTAATTAATTACAGTACTCTTTTCTTATGTATGTGAGTCATCATCTAAGATCCCAGGGGATTTCTCAAATGATAGCACTGCATTCTATGTATACGATTTTTTTCTGTGTACATTAATTCACACACTATGCTCCATAAGAGTGCAACAATTTACCTTAAATCTTAGCAATTACAATACACAATGGGTTTTGTTTTCTTTTTACCTTTTATCTTCAAAGACTTTGCAGGTTCTCGTTGGTGTATCTGAATTGCTAGAAAGAGTATTCTTCTATCTTAAGTAAAATAAGAGTTACTTGAATATAAGACAGTTGCTTCCATGGTGATCAGTCTACTAAACTATATGGTTCCTGATGAGAGGTGAGAAGAAGATACAATTCAAGCACTCTGGACGAATGTGTGCTGCATAACTATAAGTGAAATGACAAGATTCCAGCAGTCTACTCAGAACAGTGCACAATTTAAAACTTATGAATTGTTTATCTGTGGATATTTTCTTTTAGTATTTTTGGAGCATTCTTCATTAAGGATATTTAAAGCCATAGAAAGCAAAGCCACAGATAAACGGAGACTATTGAAGTGATTGTTGGTAGAGAGGAAATCGGTTGACTTTTATAAATTAACCTTGTATCCAGAAACTTGCTATTATCACACAATCATATATTAGCAGTAGCAACATTCAGTGATTTTGTTTGATTTTTTCAGGACTTTCCACATAAATAATCATCTCATCTGGGTTAAAAGAAATACTGCAGATTTATTTTTTCTTTCCCAATTTCTTGTTGTATTAACTAAAGATTCTGGTACAATTTTGGATAGGATTGGTAAGAAAGAATCTTTCACCTAGTTCCTAATCTTTGATGAAGTTCGAAGGTCTCCTGTAGGAGGTATGATATTATTGAAGATTTTTTGCAGTTGTTCTTTATTCATCATTCTTTTCCTAATTAGCTTGCAATATTTACCATGTGTGTATTGAAATTTATCAAGTGTTTTTTTTTTCTGCATCTCTTGATATGATCAATGATTTTTCTTCTTTGAGCCTATTGACTTGATAGATTATGTTACCTGATTTAAGAAAAATAAATCAGCTTTGCAAATGGAATAATCACATTCTTCATTATGCAAAATTCTTCTGAGGATTTTTGCATTTATGTTAATGATAAGTAGTCATCATGCATTTCTCAATTTGTTCATATGGATTTTGTTAATGATGCTCTAATTCTTGACCTTGCTCTTTTTTATTTTATTTTAAAGAGAATAAAAAATTTAAAAAACAATAAAAACGATACAGAATTTCAAAACAAGAAGATAGGAAATTAGCAATGGTTGTTATATTGCATATTGTTATCTTCAAAATAGTTGTTCAGATTACCAGATAAAGGCATGCATTTTGTTTGTTTGTTTGTTTATATGTGCGTGTATGTATGTATGTATCTGTCTTTCTGTGTGTGCTTTATTATTTATCCTGTTTGGTTTTCTCTGAATTTTTTGGACGTGTATGTTGGTATCTCTCATTGCTTTTTTACAATTTGGACTGATGTTATTTCAGAAATTTATTCTGCTTATTTTCCCTTTCTTCTAATGGTGTTCCAATTATGCATATACTTTTGATATTACCCCATATTTCTTGGACATGCTTTGTTGTTTTCACTACCATTATTTTCTCTGCATTCCTGTTTGCAAAGTTTGCACTGATCTCTCTCAAAATCAGTGATTTTTTTCTAAGCATTTCCCTGTGTGTTGATGAGCCCACCAAAGGCATTCCTTGTTCTGATTTCCCTCTTTTCCAACTGATTAGTTTTATTGTTTTTAGTAGTATATGATAATTATATTCCTCATGGGGTGCTGACTACATTTATATAACATGTTTCAATTTTCTTTCTTCACCTGCTCTTCTCCAACATTCATCTTTTGTGTCCCTGTTGTTTTGCAAATGATCTTCCATCCTTGTCCTTACTACACTGTATTATTCAGTTTTCTTATGTCTGGAACAATTACCCAACACCTACAATTTAAAGGAGTGGCTTAATGTGGTTAATGGGTTACATTTTAACAGGAGTTAGTCCACCACAAACTGGTTCAAGGTAGAAGAATGAGAGGAGGGCATGGTAGAGCAGAGGTACTTAACTCATGGAAGCCAGAGCACAGGAGAGGAACAGTGACAGAGAGAAAGGGGCAAGGGACAAGACATAGACCCCACGACTATACCTCCATAACTGACACATCTAGGAGTATGTCCTGCTAATTCCCTGGGCTGCTTCCAAACCAATCAAGTTGACACAACCAACCTCAACTGTCAGCAATGGTTGTTATATTGCATATTGTTAACTTCAATATGCAATATATCCACCTTTGTTGACCTGACAACTGAACGCATGTTCTTTAACCATGTTTAATCACCAAATATACTCAAGGCCATAATGTCACCTAACATGAAACAACTATTTTACATACAACTGAAAAAGCAACAATCCCTCCCCAAAGTCTTAATATCTCCAGTATTTATCAAAAATTCAATTCCAATTGGTCTGATTCTGTGTAAAAAAAATTAATTATATCATTCCAAGGTACAGTGGTACAGGGTAAACATTCCTATTACAAAATAAAGGAATGGGGGTTAAAAAAAATAAAAAGAGCACACTAAAGCAAGACCCACACCCAGCAGGGCACACTGCAACTCCCGTAGCTCCGTATCCAGCCTCTGGAGCACATAGTGGTAAATTGCGAATTCCAAAGGGTTTAGGCAGCCCCTACTCCCGGCCCTTGTTATTTGCAGCCCCAAAATCCTCCCTCCTGGAATGGTTTCATTCATAGCCTACAGTTTTCTTAGCAGACATTCTAAGTCCCCAAAATCTCCAAGTTCCTGAGGGTCTCCACTGCACCTCTCAGTGTAAGGGTCTTATTCTCACAGTTTCATGCATTTCCCTCTCAAGGGCTTTTAGCTTTTCTCCAAGGGCTTCTGTGGAAATCTTTGTAGAAGCCTCTCTGACTCTACAGTGTTGCAATATGCAAGCTGGTAAAACCAGCCTTGTGAGGATGACACCATGGTCTGCTGCAGACAGGAGCAAATAGCTGGAATCTTTGGCTGTACCAACCTCTGAATGCCTGCATGGCAGAACACAATGAAATGAAACCTAGGGAACCAATTCCTTAGACAGTCATTTTGAGCATAGGCTCCAGGGACTTTTTCCAGTGAAAGTTTGACATATTTACATATTTAAAAATGCAGTGGTTGGGGTCTTTCTGGTTTTTGATGTACTTTTAAAGGTTATTCTTTTCCCTATACAAAGTACTTGGTTCCATTTTAATGATGTCAGTATCCTCAATCGCCACACTGCCTTTGGCTGCAACATTACATGTGGCTTTTGTCCTCATTTTCTCCCTGCTGGACAAAAATTCCTCATGTCCACAATGTAAAGGAGATGACTCACAGTTTTTAGAGGAGTTAGTCCATGTTTTGGTAACTCCAAGGCAGAAAGGGCATGGTGGAAGTTTTGTGGAGGAGAGCTGCTCATGTTATTGTGATTGGGAAGTAGAAAAGAAAGGGAAGACTCAAGGGGTGGATATGCCCTTTCAGGTCACGCCCTTTGTTACCCCAGTTGTGCAGTAATGTTCTGTTCCTTACATCACATTTAGCTAAAGATTCATCATTGGGTAAATCCTCTGATGAATGTAATTTCCCCATGATCCTATCACCTCCATACCCAGGAGAATTTTAAGGATATTTTAGATCTAAACCATAACAGTCCCTTTTTGACCAAAATTAATTTTTTAAGATGGTTCATCTTTATTTTGTCCTCCCAAATCTGGCTAACAGTAGCCAGCAGTACCCCTGCCTGTTATGGTGTGTGTCTGGATGTCCCCCTAAAGTCTCATGCAGTTATGGGGTGGGCTTCTAGAGTTATGACTGATTCATGGTCCAATGTTGGAACTATGGATGCGAGTCTTACACTTTCCCTGAGGCAGGTAGTTTGCATGCAGTGTAAGGGAGAGAAAGAGGCTTGCTTTTCCAGCTGCCTCTGCTCCCTTTTGCTCTTTTTTGCTTTGCTGTTTGGGCCACCATGAACTGTTGCTCTCTGCCATGTGCCACTATGCCTTGGAGCCAGCCAACTACAGACTGAAACCTCCACAAACTGTGAGCTAAATAAACCTTTCCTTCCTTCATTTTGGGCACCAGGTATTTTGTCTCAACAACAAGAGAAAAGTAACCAAGACACTGACATATGTTGGTCTGTCTTGAAATTTCATCCACTAAATCAATTAGTTCATTGCCTTTAAGACATGAACAAAACGTAGACAAATTTTCTGCCAGAGTCTAAAACATATGACCTCTAATCCAAAGGCCAATGGTGTTTTTGCTCCCAACTGAAATTTCTTGGCCTCGCCTTTACTGTACACATTTCTACAAGCATTCTGGTCTTTCAAGCTCTGATCAAAATTGTCCATCCAGATCTGCTTACAGCAGTCTAGGGCTTGTAGAGCCTACATCTCTAAACCATTCTAAATTCTAGTAACAAACCAATTCCAAAGGCTTTAAACCTCATGGTCAGATATAATCACAACAAGAATCCTATGTCTCTGGTACCAATTTTCTGTATTTGTCAACTTTCCCATTTCTGAGACACAATACCTGGTATTCACAACTTAAAGGAAGATTTAGTCCATGGTTAATGGTCTCCAAGGAGGAAACATCAACACAGAAGGGTATTGTGAAGCAAATATCATCATTCCCGGGTGCAGGGAAGCAGAGCACAGACACAGTACCAAAAAGGAAGGGGGAAAGGAATAGACACAGTCCCCAAGACCACCCCTCCAGAACCCAGAGACATTCAGAAGTGTGCTGAACTATGCCCTAGGTAGCTCCCAAACTGATACAGTCAGCACAGTAAAGCTCTAGCCTCATGCATATTACTCACATGTGTTTAAAATTTCCTCTGCAACAATTTCAGCTTCTAGGTCACAAGTTGGTTCTAATCATTGTTTTCTGTTTTGGGGTATTTTACTCTTTTTCCTTTAGAATATCTTGTAATTATTTTGGGTAGAAGAAACTGAGGAAAGCGCGTATTCTTCTAAGGATTGTATGTGATAGTTTTATGTTAATTTGACAAGGTATAAGGCCATGTTTACTGTTTCTTACAGACATGTATGCCAGTGGCTGCAAAAACCCTTTAGTGTTCTTGTTTTGTTTTGTTTTTCTATTCTATACTTCAGTCATATTTCACTGGAGACTTTTAGCATAGTGCTAAGGTATGTGGGACAAGAAACATTCTATAGCCTTCCAATTAAATCTCAGTTTTTAGTTGGCCCCTGTCATAGAGTTGTCACTGTCACAAGTGTTTCTCCAGAGATGCAGATTTCCCCTCCTCTACTCCCTAATCTCTTTCCTGGCTGCAGGAAAGAGATTCCCAACCTGTAAGGACTATTGTTGAAAATGTTTTATCAGATCTCCACTGAAATAGAAAGCCTAGAAGGAATAGAGTTGGAGAAATTCCCCCTCCGCTAAGATGACGTGCTGGCAAAGTTCTGTGTGAAGGAGAATAGGTCTTTGCTATAGCAAATGCTGTGGTGTATTTCACAATAATTACTTTTCCCTTGTCTTGGAGAAGGACTTAAAGATCTGTCTTGCTCATTTAGATCTTATTAAGAAAACCCTAATTGTGCTCCTGATGACATTGTCAGTGAAAGTATGATGGTTTCTATAAGACTGCAGGCACTAGAACATCCTTACTCTTAGGCAGTTCACATTCAACCTTCATTATTTCATTTAGATTTCCTGCTGTTATGACCCCACCAGGTTCTGCTCTAGGTAATCATTTTCTGGCCATGATGTGCCTGTCTCATTAGGTTTTATGGTGGAAGTTTGTCTACAGTTCTCTGATGGGCCTAGTAAAGTCATTGACTTTTTTTTTTTTTTTTTTTTTGGTTTTTCTCCGGTACCAGGAACCGAACTCACGACCTTGCGCTTGCCAGGCAGGCGCTTTTGCCGCTGAGCTAAATCCCCAGCCCCAGTCATTGACTTTTAATTTTTTCTGGTCTTTCTTTTTGCAGAGACTTAGAGTGAAGACTGAAATTCTTTTCATGTTGGAGCTAAAACTGAGCAACAGTATTTTTGAAACATATCATGTTGTGTAAATTTTACATCACTACTAAGATGTAGGGAAATAATTTGACAAAGATCATACAATTCATAAGACAGAAAGAGACTTGGAGTTTCTATTTAGGCCATTGGAATTCAAAACTTTCTGTCATCACATTACCACATGCTACGTTTTCACATTCTGTGTGTGGCTGGTCCATCAGATTAGCAATAGTGGCCTTAGAAACAAGGCTGGATGTGAATTCAGAAGGCAGCAGCTTGATGTGAACTGATGTGAATTCAGAAGGCAGCAGCTTGATGTGAACTGATGTGAATTCAGAAGGCAGCAGCTTAAATGGGCATGCGAGATCTGCAATTATTGTCAGAGTGAAAAATAATTTGATCTAGTAGCTACTATTTAAGGAAAGGTCAAATCATTTCTTACTGTACTTAGTGATGGATATGACCATTCAATAGACTTCACATAGGGAGTTAGTAATGTGGTCATTGACCTTGTACATTAGCGCCTTCTTTAAAAAGGAGTAAATTTACTCTGTAACTGAAAACTCACAAACACTGCAATAGGCCAGCAACAGACTCTGCACATCCATTCAAAGGCCAACAACATTAAATGCTATAACATTTGAGTACTTAGAGGGGAAGGAAAAATAGTAATCAAAATGAAAAATATTCTCCAGGTAATTGGTAATGTCATTCTTTTAGTTCTTATACTCACCAAACATATACTGTAATTAGAACTTTTCTTTATCAGTGTGAGAGATTTTCATCTTATTATTTTAAACTTCACAATAAATACAAAGAGATACTTTCATCTACACCTTGCAAATAAGTAGTTAAATACTTTGCACAGGCCATAACTGTTAAGTCTTTGAGCACCAAGAAGTGACCTTAGATCTGTTATTTACAAAATCAGCCTTGCTTCTACCAAGCTGAGCTCTGGAGAAATTGATTTTTGTGTGTTTTATGTGTGGGAGCTGCACAAGTAAACTTTTGTAGAGCGGGAAGAAGGTGGTCAATCCTGATAAAGAAATGATCTATACACTTTTTAACACTTCACTGGCATTCTTCAACTACATTTTCTCTGAGGAGCTTATGTAGACAATGAAAAAAGTGAGGTCCTGCTTTTGGGAAGGATAAATACCCATACGTCTTGCAACAAAGAGTTTTTTGCCACCCACTGGCTTTTTGCCACTCACTGGTGCTGAGACATAGCCTGCGCATAACTTTGTCATTTGCCGGGATGGATATTCTACTTCCTCGTGCATATGTGATCTTGGAAAACAACACGTTGTTAGTTAGAGGTGAATGTTTTTAATCGTGTGATAAACCAAGGTCTGTTTCGTGTATGTTGCTTTTTAAATGCTTCTAATTGCGTAGATTTTTTTGTTCATATTGAAAAGTTCTATAGAAGTCAAGAGATTTGATTATGCAGGTCAATGATGCAGTTTTACTAATCATTTATATATTTATCATGATTCTTTCACTCAAAACATTAAATAAAGTGTAAGTGGTTTATTGTTATTTTAATATAATTATAGTTACCATTAGTGAATTAAGTTCATTTTGTCAAACGAACTCTAACCCGTGGTGGTGTATGTCCTTGTAAAGAGGAATCAAAGCAGGAAGCTTGTAAGTGCTAGATAATTATCTTAAGGAAAACCCTTTTTAGCATCATTGGGATGCTCCCTGTTTACAAATATGCCTCTGGATGACCTAGAGACCATACTCATAACTGAAATAAATCAAGCTTGCATGTGTAAACACCACATTGTCTCCCTAGTGTATGAAACTGAAAGAATAAATAAGATCCAAAAGGTACAATAGATATAGTGAAAGGGAAAGAAAGTGCTCAAAAGGAAAGAACAACGGGGATGGGAGAAAGGAGAAAAGAAGAAAGGAATACATATATATGATAGCAAAGATAATTGTACTACTAATCTGCATTAGTTCATTGAAAGGAGCAGTAAGTGTTTGTACTGCTTGACCAATCTTACATGCCTCTATCTGGTACTCTGAGCAAATACTTTGAAGATAAAAATACGAAATATAATAACCATTGTTAATTTCCTAGCACCTGTTTTAAAATTCTGTATCATTTTTGTTGTTTTTTTATTATTCTCTTTAAAATAAAAAAAATGCCCCTTAGTAGCCCATTTCAGGGTGGGTTTTCTAATATTAGAGGTTCAATTCTGAGGTTCATAAAGAGTTGATCATCTGAAGATTTAAGAATATCTTTGTACTAAACAAACACTATATAAATAATTTTAATTAATGCCGAGAAGTGGAGATTATAAAAACATGGAGAGAATACATTTAAATGAATACAGTAAGAGGTAGTGTGTGGTTAGTGGCCTTTAATCTTCGATTCTGTTTTCTGTTGAAAGCTCTTGGGTATCTCTGTGATGGATATCACTTTAGGAGTAATTGATACTGTGACTTTTAAGTTCACTGTCCATCACAGAGAATTACCTTGTAATAATTGAGAAAATATGCAAAGATGCAGGCAGTGATACTGATATGACCTAAGGCCCACTCAGCCATAGACTAGATGAAAGAAATTGTATCTGTGAATACTAGGTTTCAATGATCTCTAAAATAAATAGGAATTCAGCAAAGCTTTGAGAAGATAGTAGAAGGCATAGAAAAACTGCTTAAATGAAATAAGAGTGCATAGGCTTTAGTTTAATCCTACCATATCTCAGAACATCAATTTTTTCTTTTACCTGTAAGTTTTTTTAATTATATAAAGGAGGAATTTGGGAAAAGTGGGTAAAAATTAGGTAGTGGTTTGCTATTACTACTCCTTATTTTTGACTTATATCATTAATGAAGCAAATAAGTTTTACAGGTAAGATTAGATAAAGCCTCAAAATCTTTTCCAAAATAGCAGGCAGATGTAGATAACTTTGTGCAATCTATAAAATCACTGCTAGAGGTAATCAGCAAATGTTACAAAGCTGTAATTTGCTGAAAAATCAATTATACACTTTGAAGTATTGGAATGTGGTATTAAAAATAAAGTAGACTATCTCAGCCTAACCCCACATGCTCCACACCCCAATAATGCGTGATAGAAGTATTCTTTAATTCCCATCATTCTGACATAGCCTCAGTGCGGTTTTAACTTCCATTTCCCCAGTATTGAAATCTATTATTTTTATGTACTCATCTATGTATCTTTGATGATCAATGCCTGTCCAGAACTTTTTCCACTTTTAATGAGTTTTTATCTTCCTGAGTTTTGAGAGTTCATAGTGTATTATCTGATATATGATTTGCCAATATTTTCTTCTAGTCTGAATTTTGGCTTTTCATTTCTTTAAGACTAAGTTTGAAGAACAGAGTTACTGATTTTTGGAGCCCAATTTTTCAATGTGTCCTTTTGTATAGCATACTTCTCTGTCATAAGTAAGAAAAATGTATTCTAATATCTTCTAATAGTACAAATATTTTCTCCTATGTTATATTCTAGATGTATTAATTTTATATTTTACATTTTTATTTATCATGTATCTTTTGGTAATTGTTACATATAGTGGGAGGCATGAGAATGTCATATGTATATAGATATCCAAATTTTCTCATACCATTTCTTTGAAAATATCTTATTTCACAGAATTGCCTTCATTTCTTATGAAAATGCAATTGACCATATACTTATAAGTCTCTTTCTGGACTCTATGCTGTTTGACCTGAACAAATATCTAAATGCTAATATCACACTTCCTGATTATACTATGCAGTAAATTTTAAATTTCAAATATTGTTTTAATATTTTATCTTTAGTTTTAACAAATATGATTATGATGTCCCTTTGTGTTCCATGTGCTGAAAGCTCACTGCGCTTCTTCAATATATGTCATATGTGTGTGCAGGTGTGTGTTATATATGTTTTATGTAAAATTATATATATATATATATATATATATATATAAACCCTATCTTTGTCTTCTTCAGAAATTTCAAGTAAAGATGTATCATGAAAGGTGTATTAGTCAAATTGTTTAATAATTCTCATTTTATTCCTTCACTCATTCTTTCATTCTTTCTTTCCTCATGTGTTTAGCTTCATAATTTGCCTATTACTCTTTCCTTTTAATTTAGTAATTACTTACTTCTGAAATGTATAATCTACTAATAATCCCATTCAGTACATTCTTTATCTCTGGCATTATCATTTCCATCAGTAGAGGGCTGATTTGTTTCTTTAATATCTTTTCTGTACCTCTGAAAAGGTCACAGTCAGTCCCTCTTGTAGTGCAGAAAAGTGATTAGCTGCCTAACAGTTGTATTATCAGTATCTACTAATTGTATCACCCCATCATTTCAGGTACCATTTCCATTGATGTTTCTTCCAATTATGGCCCAAGATTTCCTGTTTCTTGGCATGTGCAGAAATTGAATACAGGACATAGTATATGCATTTGGGGTGTTGGATATATTTGTGCAGTGACCTTAATTATCAGTGAGGGATTGGTTTTGAGACCCACTTTGGGTATATAGGTATCTATCTATCGATCTATCTATCTATTTATATATGATAGTTATACTACTGCAATTAGCTCATTGAAAGGAAAGGTATATGCCTGTATTGCTTGATTACTTTTTCTTGCCTTGGGCCAGGGATATAGCTCAGCAGCACGAGTGCCTGCCTGGCAAGTGCAAGGTCTTGAGTTCCATTCCTGGCACCAAAAAAAAAAATTAAAAATAAAATTTTTTCTCATGCCTAGGTCTTATAATATGAGCAACTACTTTGAAAATAACAATACTCAATGTATTAACTGTTGTTACTCCCCTACAATCTTGTTTTGAAATTTCATACCATTGTTTTTATTATTTATGTTTTCTTTAAAATTAAAAAAAAATCCATAAATGCTCATTTATTATTGTGATGGTTAATCTTGATTGTCAACCTGATTGGCTTGAGAGATGGGTAAATCACACTTCTAGGTAAGTCTGCATGAGGTTACGAGGGCATGGCACTGGAGACTCCACCTGTTCCCTGCCCTCTTCACCTTGGGTCTCTTCCCCTGTGCACTTCTTCCCAGCAGCCATGAGGTGAGCTGACTTCTTCCACCTTCCCTTCCGCCATGATGTCCCTGCCTCAGAGCTGTGCTTGACCTGAAATCTCCAAAACCGCAAGCCAAATCACAGTCCCTGAAACTGTAGATCTCAAGTATTTTCATCCCAGCAATGGGAAGTATGACAATATGAGTATATAAAATATGACAATATGACAATATGAGTATATAAAATAATATAGTATTTGTGCATTACATATTCATTTTTCCTGTGCATTACATATTCATTTTTCCTTTAAAATTATGAATTTCTCTAAAATACTTAAAGTTCCCCATAAAATATGATTACTATTGTATTGTTATACTTTTTTATTTAAGAAATAAGGACATAAAAACAACATTTCCAGTATGGATGTAATTTTTTTCTTTTGAATGATTTGATCTGTGGTATTTTAATCACTGGATTAAAAAATGGTGGATAAAGACAGCCAGCTGTATTCCTGAAAATATGCTTGAACTTTCTTCTCATACATTATTAAGTTTCTTGGAAAAAATTTATTTTTCCTATATATTTCTTTTATGCTTTGTTAATAGCATTTAGTCCATGTTTAAATTTTCCCTCTAAGACAAAACCTTTGTTAATACACTGACAAATGTCTTATGAAATATGAAGTTTTCTGCTGTGTTGTACGGAGATTCTATTCCTATCTTGTATTGAGAGCTGGACGTTTTCTTTTTAGCTTTTTCAGATGTCCCTTTCTCTGACCTTAGGTGGTTTCTTTCCACATGTACTGATCAACAATTTAAATTCTTAAAGAGCATCCAATAGGGATCACTGAAGTTCTCACTGTATAGAACTCTATCTTCTCTGGAATTTTGTCCTATGAACTCTTTCTGCGTTGACTTCTAAAGGCTCTTGATTCCATATTTTCAGTCACTGAGTTCAATAGTCTCTGCCTCCCTGAGCTTTATATCAGTAGGGAGTAAGAAATGGAACCATAAGGTCTTCCTAATTTCCTAATTTGCTTCCTATGTCTCACAGGTTATTATACATTATTACCTGATGCACAATATCATGATGACCAATGTTTACTGTCTTTTGCCCAGTTTTTAGGATACTTAGGGAGTTCAATCTAGTCCTTGCTATTCCATCCTGGCCTGAGTAGAATTTCTCACATTTATGATTTGCATTTTAAATGAGTGTCTAAATGTATACTCTTACCAACAGAAAATTGAGACATGAATAAATTGAGAGAAGAGAATGTTAGAGACAGAAGGAGATGAAAGGGAAAAGACTCAAGCCTAAGAAATGTTATCTGCACCAAAGGAATCACAAGGGGTTTAGTGTTGTTGACCCCAATTGAATTAATAAAAAGTGTGGTCAGAGATATTTCTACAGTGGTGAGAAGAAGCCAGCTGATGCAACATCTTCTAAGATCTTCTGATAGCTTCCTAATCATCCTGCTGTGTTATGGCTCTCATCAGAGGAATGCTCTGATTATATACAGATTTTTTTTTAAAGATCATCTTAACTGCTCTCTGGAAAATTACATATAGCAAGCAAGGGCTCAAGGAGAAAAGTGATTCTGGAATTGCAATAATTCAGGTGGGAGAGGATGGTAAACTGGTGTCCTACTCTGTTTTCTGTGTAATTAAATCCCAAAAGTCAAATACTATATATAAAAATAAAAGAGGATTAATGAGCACAGTTTTGAAGGCTGAATGGCCAGTGGTCAACCTCTAGTGATGAACAGTTGACTGGGACACGACAAAGTGGATAAACAGGAGGGGAGATGGCATGTATGCACAGGGTGTTGCATGGCAACAACTCACTTGTCTTAGTTACTTTTCTCTCATTGCTGGGACAAAATACCTGATGCCCAGAACTAAAGAAGGAAAAGTTTATTTAGCTCACAGTTTGTGGAGATTTCAGTCCAAACTAAACTGGCTCCAAGGCAGAGTGGCACATGGCAGAGGGCAACAGTTCCTGATGCCAAAAACAGAAAAAGTAACAAGAGCAAAAAGGGAGGAGCAGAGAGAAAAGACTCTTTCTGTTCCTTACATTGTATGTAGGCTGCCCACACCAGGGTCATTTATTCAAATAAAGATTAAAAGTAAAGCCATTGTGAATGTGGAGTAAATCTAGAGTTTAATTTGGGGCAGCCTAACTTTTAAGTGACCATTACATATTCAAGTGAAAACTCAAGTATCCTGGTGGAAAAGATAGCATTGTATGTAAAGGATAGGATTCTATTCTCCATGTCTTCTCAGAAGGTTTCACTTGTGTTTATTCCCCTCCAGCCAGGCATCCAGAGTCCTCCAGCACACTGCTGTTTTGTCTTCAGCATGTAATTTTCAGGACCTTCTCCCTGGAGAATTCTTGTTTTGCTTGTATAACCTCCTTCTAAAATCAAGACCTTCGACGGGATTCTCTAGTAACTATTGTTCTTTTCAAATAATAAAACTGTGCCACCATGTCCACTAAAGCCTTCTGAAATGAGACTTTGGGATTTTAAGACAAAATTTTTATTTCCTTAAGGAAATCCTTAAAAATCTCAGAAACAAAGTGAGGAAACAGCTAGCGATGCTTCGGTATCATGTAGAAGATTTTCAACGTATTATTTGGCTTTTACTCCTAACTCCTAAACTGGCACAAATTGTTTTCATCTTGGAAAAAAAAAATGGCAAAACTGAAAGGATGTGGTTTTGTTATATGGCCTTTTCTATTGTACTAGACACTTGGTAAGTTGGAAACAGAAACTTAATAATTAAGTATAATAATAATATTCTGGAGAGTGATGGTGAAGAACATGTTATTGCTTATTACTGCCTAATACTTATGGTCCAGTGTTAGTAATGACCATAATAATTACACTCCATGTCATGATATTTTGTGCATTTGTATCACACTAAGATCAATGATTTTATCCTTTCTTTCAAAAAAGATGGCTTAATTTGTTCGATATTCATACTTTAAATTTTACCTTATAGTGTTCTAAAATAACAGTGACTATCACACATAGCCTGATGCTGTTAAACTCTGAACAAAAAGGGTATATTCACACTCGAAATATCATAACTTTAAGAATCCACAACTGGATGCATATGAGAGATAATAATTCTACACTTGGTCTAAGCAAGTTGTTAAGAAACTAAAAATACATATCATAAGATGAATTAATTTGACCTGATTTGATGATGTGATGTGTGTATCCAGATGGTTCATGAAAACTTTTCATTATTTATGTGGTCTCAGAGAGTTACTTTATTATCTGATGTGTCAGCTTCCCTGACCTGAGCGTTATTTTTACTGATTATCTTTTCCCTCTCTTCTGTACCTATGACTTTTCTCACTAACAATCCTGTTTCCAGTTCAATTTCAAACAATGGTTATACAGTAAGAAGAGCTTTACTTCTCTCTCTGTGTTTCTCTTTCTGTGTGTGTGTGTGTGTGTGTGTGTGTGTGTCTGCATTGTATGTTTGATGTGAGTAAAGAAACTATTAAATTGCACTCCTTGTTGGTATCAATACATGCTATCTTTGTTATTCTACAGAGCCATCTTCTCATTCTACAGTTGAACTACAGATGCTTTGTTCCCTCTAAATCAATGGAGTTTTACACAAGAACCAGAGCTGAAAACAGTCCCAAGAAAAAGAAGTTAATATGCTGCTTCCTATTCCCTGTAGAATTAAGGCTTTGAAAGAGGTGACTCTCTCATCTACAAAAAAGGCAAAGAATGTATAGCTTTTCATGCTCTAGGATATCAAAATTGATTTGCAATCTGTTAGCTGTGTATAAGTTTCATCCAAGTGGACTCATTCAACCTATAGAAGGTATCACAATGTTACTGTGGGTCAAACCATGTGTCTGATGGCTGGCATTCTACTTATTATTGCTCTGCTGCAGGTCTATCTGGGACTGATCTTTCTTTAATCTGCTCAGTTTTGCTGAGGACAGAGTTGTGCTGTCCTAACTCAGAGAAAAACCCTGAAATATGGCATATCTTAGGCTTTGTGAGCAAATCCTTTTCCTTTACATCCTTACAAGTAATTAGACTATGAAGAAGGATAATCATGTGACATAGTCATGCTTCAGACTAATGAGATATAAAGGAGAATCATTAAAGTGGTGATTAATCTGTAGAAACTCCCCACTCAAAACAGACATTCAGCAAAAATTTCCATTATTTTATCTCTGACATTGTCCACTCGGGATGTATTTCTACAAGACCTGTGAGCATCTTGGAACACAGACAGAGGAACCGACATCCTGAATATGAAAAGATACAAATACAAGAACTGGAGTCTTTGGTGAGTATCTCTGTGCAATTATTGATAAAGCCGGCATGGAACCCATACTATCTCTGATACTGAGTTATGTAAGTGATATTTTCAGTTTGTTTTCTACCATTTAAAATAGAATTTTTATTGAGGAGAACAAAATGACCTTCAAGGACAAATGATATAAAAGGTTTCAATTAAAACCCTGTCCACCAGGGATCTTTCCATGATAGCATCTAGAATTTCTAATAGAAAGCTTACTAGAAAATGTTCAGCTTGATCAGTAAGTTTATCTTTGTCCTCATTTATTGTTTTCATTTCCTAAAATTAATTTCTCCTGTGCCTGAGTCCCATATAACCTTTTCCTGTAAGACCAATGACTACACCTTTGTGAAAGAAAACATGTCTATCCTTAGATTTGATCTAAGAACATGATATCAAGTGGAATCTTTATTATATATCCTAAAGAATTACATATGATTTCACTTGTTTCTGATTTTGAAGTAGTAGACAATATACACAATGAAATCATGTCATGTTATTAATGGATTGGGTCTCTAAAAGCTATGAAATAAACTGAAGAACAGCTGTGAAAAAATAATTTAAATCAATTCCTTAGTGTATGATGCTTTTCCAGGAACTGCTACTCATGTATGTGTCTCAGCTTGCTATGTCTCCCAGGATCCCTGCTGAAAACCTACTCACTGAAATAGAAATCAGGTCATTCTAATCATTCTCGGGATCAAAATGCAAAGGAGGTAGTAGTTGGAGATTTATAAATTTGCTTCTTACCAACAGATCAGTTTGGTGCTTCTTTTTAACAGATTATCAATTAATGAAAATATAATTATGACCACTGATGAGATTGCTTACCAGATTGTTCAACAGATAGTCAATGTCGTGTATATATATATATATATATATATATATATATATATATATAGCATTTACTGTGTATGATCCCCTCACTAACATGAGCCATACATGGTACGTGCTGAGATGCACACATAGGGATGGGACACGGTAAGCTCCAGTAGGTTATATGGTATAGTCTGTATCACACAGAGTAAAGCACTGGCGTGGAAGCTCAGTTTACATCATTTTCTGTGTGATGTGGGGTGAGCCCTTCTGTGGGTTTCACTTTCCTCATCTCTAAAGAAAAGCTTATGTTTGACTTCCCTACTTGGTGGAACTGTTAGATGAGTCATGCACCATAATGCAAGAATTGAGACCTTTGTAAGGTAAATCAATAGAAGATCGCAACTCCCACAAAATTCCAGGTTTGGTTGAGATAGAAAAATATTATTTAATGAAGAAAATGCCATATTGTCGATTTATAAATGGAGAATTGCCTGAAAGCAAGGGAAATGCAGTAATCAGAAGTGATACAGCAAAGAAAGTGATGAACTCAGTCTTTGGTGATGGCAGAGCAGTCATGAGGGACTTAATAGCTGAGTTGGAGGAGAGCCTACTTTCTCCAACAGGAAAACTCCCAATCATTAAAAAAACCGTATGTCGCATATAAAATCAAGAATGTAACAAAGAGCATGCTCGGTTCAGAGAGGCACAAATAAATCAGAGTGGCCAAAATCTAGCAGTACTTGTAGCCGGGTGTGGTGGCGCATGCCTGTAATCCCAGCACTCAGGAGGCTGAGGCAGGAGGATCGTTGTGAGTTCGAGACCAGCCTGGGCTACAAAGTGAGCTCAAGGCCAACCTGAACTGCGTAGCGAGACCCTGACTCAAAAACACCAAAAAAAAAAAATCTAGCAGTACTGGGAGTTGGTGTGTAGTGAGTAAGAGTCGGGTTTAGTGAAGATTTAATGAAGTGTGAGGGTCTGCAGGGCCCAGTCAGGAGGCCTGAAGGCCTGCTGCTAAGCCAAAGGACATATTCTCTGGGGCTGTCTGACCGTGACAATGACCCGGGAAACTTCGGAAATGATTATTACTGGCCCCATCTCAGTCTTTTCGAATTAGGTCTTGGCGATGGGATGGAGTAGGAGATAAGAGCTGGAGCTGCATGTGTATAAACTTGTATCAGTCGGGTCGGACCCACTGATCTGAATGAAAGGAAGCCACGGAGGATTTCGCTCTGGAAAATAACAGTCAGTTTTACGTTTTGAAAAAGCACTCAAGGAGTTGTGTGCACAGCACTGGAGGAATATTCAGCCCCAGAGGGAGCCAGACTAGGGAGCCAGGCAAGAAAATCGACAGCAGCCAGCAAGCTGGCCAAAGGCAGGCGGAGAAGAGGGATGGGGGTTTAAGGGCCATCAGGACAGGGAGGAGTGGATGGGGTTAGTGGTGCAACCACATTCAGGACAAGGGAAGCTGTGTGGCCAAAAATACAATATGGCTTCTCCCAACAGACAGATGAGGAGCAATTTAGCATCTTAAGCAGGACAGTGATCCATTGCCTGGGAAGCATCTTCGACCTCCATACCAGAAATTCCATCAGTGAGTGGCATCTTAGGAAATAGCTCGTGGCTCAGGGGAGAATTTGGCTGTCCTGGAGACCTTTGGGAAGAGATCTGGAGTCCCTGGTCCCTCACATCTCCCAGCACCCCAGTTTTTGGGGTGCATTAGTCAATTCAGTTTAGTGAAATCAAAGAAAGAGGAGAAAGGAAAGCCTGAGCTACGGTCTGACGGTAAGAAGGAACAGAGCTCAGGAGGATGGAAGCCATAAGGCTGGTCTGACACACCTCTGCCTGTGGTCTAGTGAATAACTTTGGGCTAATTAGGTAACTTTTCTGTGCTGTAGTGTTTCCCACCTGTTTCACAGATGTAAATGAGACAGAAGGCAGTAAACGACTTCATAATGGAGCTACTGCTATGCATTTTTATGAATGGAAGATAAAGCTGAATTATCAGGTTGCTATGACATGATAGGAAACTGAACAATAGAATGAAATTATAAAACCACAACAGGAAAGGAACTTTAAAGTACAAAAACACTCCTGTCCTATATTAATATAGCAGACAAAACACGGGGAGACTCTCCACTAAAAGGAATTATTGATGGAAGGAGGCTGACCTTTGCTTATAGGGAAAGGTAAGGACATGCTGCCTAAGGTAAGGACCCTGGCTGACTCTGAAAGCTTATGAAAGAGTTAGAATGTAGTAGAAACATCACTAGCCAGGAAGTTAGGAGATGAAGTTCTTATCTATGATATGTCAGGCACACATTACAACTTTGAGCAAGCCCCTTAACCTGTATGATAGTGGCCCCACTGAGGAACTCCAAACAGCCTTTATGACTCAGCATTTGGTGAGGCTGTGTTATTTCAGAGTCAAACTTCTCTTGGACTGATCTCTGTGAGCTGGAGGTCAGATGATTTATCTTCAGAAGACTTCAAGGATGAAAGAGTGCTCTGAAAAAGCAAATTAGTTCTAATTGGTGTGAAGCTCAGTGACTATTTAAGCCCTGCACTTAGCAAATAATTAGATCTTTTACAAGGATGCAAAGATTAGCTACAAGACATAAAAAAGTTATAAATCAACATGTAAATATTGTGTTTTGTACGCAATTAGATCTTTGCAATCCCTCTTAAACATGTCCTGCCTGGTATCTTTTAGATGGAGCCCTTGGCTTAAATTAGTCCTGGAAAGGGGGTCAAGTTTTCTCCCATGCTCTGCATGGATTTCACAGTCATGTGTTCCAATTATAATCACGTGTTGCACTGATGAAAATGGCATATTTATTGAGGCTGTAGAATTATCCTCATCAGGAAGAAAATCTTCAATAAACACCTTCCAAAAGCGCATGTAAAAACTGACAAAGCATAAAAGTTTTAGGTTACCAAAAAACTTCCCATAATGAGAGGAAATAGAATATTTCCTGAGGCAATAATTCGGTGTTTAATCCTTTAATCCTGGAAAGGAGCTAGATGCTAATGACAATTTGAAGGGGAGAAAGGCTGCCATTAACAGCCTTTCTATTAGAACATCTTTGTCACTAAAGGAAGAGAGTCAACAGTTAGAACATCTTTGTCACTAAAGGAAGCAATGGAATTTCTTATTTCCAGAAGAGTAAACAAATAATGCCATGATGAAGAGAGAGAGCTGCAGACACTCCTCAGGGTGATGTGCCTGACCCAAGCAGCACCCATTCTGAGACCGCCCGGCTGTAGTATAGCACGGCATAAAATCTGACAAGTCTAAAGCTTTGTTGCTGGGTTTTTGCAAAATTCTGGGGTGGGGGAACCTGCAGTGGTGTAGCTTGGTTTTGTTATGTTTGCCTCTCTGAGGGTCACTGCAGCTTCTAGCTCAGCTCCTGACCTCTCACAGACTGACCTGCCTACTTGTCAAGAGGAGGGCTACACCACCTTCCCCTGCCTTTTCCCCACCTCCCTTACCTTCCTTCTTAAGACCCCAATGCATCACCTCCTTCCCTGATAATTTCCTCAGTATTGGCTATCTAAGTTGTCAGAGTAAAATTTGATGGAAGGTGGAGCAAAGCAAAGTAGAGTTGCAGACTCAGTCAGAAAATATGCTACAATTAGACATCAGGCATTCAGGAAACTGAAGTGGATCTGTTATCACTTTCCGTACACCACGGCTCCTCATTGTATTTCTGAGGCTCGTCTTTTTTGTCTTTTAGGAAACTCATCTCCAAATCCACTTCTTCAAATGTCCTAAAACATCACTTTGTTTTCTTTGATCATAAAAAGATAAACTTACAGTTCCTAGCACTTTGTTATAGAGAGCTATTTAAGTCTTCTAAATGAGCTTTCTGGAGCTTCCCTTACCTACCAAACATGCTCAGGTAATGACTTTTCAAATGAAACTGCTGCTAACCTGAGGCTGAACACAGAGTGACCTAGTCATGGCCTTGGTCTGTGTGCTTAGGCGTGGTTTCCACCCTACCTGTGTGTGTGTGTGTGTGTGTGTGTGTGTGTGTGTGTATATGTGGGGATTAAGGTGGCAGAGGGGAAAATATAGAAATTTATTCTTTATCAGAACAAATCCCTTCTACTCCAGGTTTTGATTTGGTTTGGTTTGATTTGGTTTGTTGCTGTTCTAGCTGTTGCTCTTGGGTTCCTCCTCATCCAGCTTTTCTGTACCCTTCCTTTCTTCTCCACCCCCTTAGTCTTTTTTTTATTTCCTCTTTGAGTTCATACACTTAACTCTCTTCCTTTTCCTTTGATCCCCTTTTCCATCTCTCCCTCTTATTTTTATGTTAATTGTTGGAAGATCATTTCTAAAACAAATTTGATTGGTGCCACCAAAGAACACACACAATCTCTAACTTGCATTCAAAGCTCTGCGATCAGCCTGGGTTACTTTATTTATCAATTAACTCCTTTTCATAGCTTTATTTCAGCAAAACTAAATTATGTACGTATCCCTGACTGCCTGCCATAGTTGAGACCCTGCTTGTTCAATTTATACCAATCCGCAGCTTCCAACTCAGCCCAGCCCTGAAGGTTCAGGTAAGTGTCACATATCTCCATACTTGAATGAAGCTAATATTCCTACATTGACTTCTGTGCTTCACAGCCACAGATGGGGCATCTCTCCAACCCATTCTCAATTCTATTAGTACACACCAGACAATGGAGCCAAGGAAACCTGTATTTAAATTCCAGCCCTGCTACTTCTAATGTTGCTTGTTTGTTTTTACTTTGAACAAATTATTTTACCTCCATGTGCCTTGCTTTTATCATCTGTAAGTGAGAATTAATACCTACCCCAAGAGACACTGGGGAGTGAAAAATACAGCAATATAGGTACATTCATTAGCAGTATCTGCATTTGGGGGGGAGGGTACCGGGAATCAAACTCAGGACCTTGTGCTTGCCAGGCAGGTGCTTGTGCCACTGAGCTATATCCCCAGCCCAGTATCTGCATTTAGAAAGAGTTAGATAAATGTTGCTATGTAACACTATTTCCTCACATTAAATAAGACACCATGAATGGAGCTTTTCCTTGAAGACTGTTCCTGCAGACACTGAGGCTAAAGCTTTCAATGATCAGGAACTGCACTGGTTCAGAGGGAGCCTTCAGAGTCACAGGGCCAGGAGTTATCACTGTGGTCAATGTAAGTGTGAGAAAGCCCCAGACCTGTGATGGGCAGGAGGACCGTACTGAGGATTGAACCTAGGGCCTTTGCACTGAGCAAAAGTTCCCCAGCTCTTGTTTACTGGTTTGAGATAGGACCTATATTGCCTGGGTTGGGCTCAGACTTGGAATCCTCCTGCCTCTCCGAGGGTTGGGGTTACAACTGTGTGCACCATGCCAGGCTGTGACTTTAGATGTTGACTATACTGGCCACTGTGGAAACAGTTTGTAACCACCAGTGATCTATGGAAATTATCTATCTATACAGCAAAATGTTAAAGCAACTCAGTCAGTTGTGCCAAAAATTTCATGAGTATTCCATCGATCTCTAAATTTTCTAGGTCAAGAAGTTTTTTTTTTTCCTTTTCTAATTTATGTTGCAAATGACTGTTATACTCTGGATGTGTAAATGCTGACACTATGAATGCACATGTACAAAAAGATTGCCTTTTTTCAATTAACTGTTAGAAGAAAAGGGACTAAAATGCATAGTTATTTTTAAAAAAATGAATAAGACGCCACAGGTTAAAAGTGCACTTCCAGCTGAAAGCAACCTGTGAAATAGATGGAACAGATTTTTAATGCCTATTACAGGTGAGGAAAAAGGGTCTTACATTTAATAAAGAACTTTATCTAACTCAAGCAAAAATGAAAGCACAAAATAACTGCCTCCCTCCTTTACCTTGAATTTAGTCACGGCTAAGGTAGGTCCACTCTGGAAGGACCTTTGCACTTTAAGGAGTTTCTCTTAAAGGGATAATCTGAAACAGCAAGTAGTACGGGAGGCCTGGACTCCACTGCCACTGAAATGGGTGTGAAAGGAAGAAAGAAAATCTTCATCTCTGGTTGTAAATTCCCCAAGGGAAAAATAATTGAAGAACTGTTTATGATAGAGAACTATAATTAGGAGTAATGGCAGGAAATTAAGGAAAGGGAAATAACAAGTTTATAATAAGCTTCCAGTATGAGGTACTCAAATTTAATTGTGTTTTTTAAGTAATGTCAGACTCCCAGATGCTGCCATGATGAAGACTGTATACAAATGGGGGCAGAAATAAATGGCTTTATAATCCACACAATCAGACTAGTCTGTCCTATAAACCAAGATGCCATTTCACAACTCCACAATTAGAACTGGGGCAGGAATATGCAAAAATCTCCTATTGGGCTGAGAATGTGTTCCCTATTCTTTACAAATATAACAATAAGAGAAATAGTAGACCTTCCCTCTTTTATGCACATATACACACAGTTCACAAACACACACACACATACACTTTCAGCCCCTTCAGCTGCATGTGCTATAATCCGTGTTTGAGCTGAGGCATCACACACTAGGAGGTTAATTTATCCAACATACTGCTATAAGCAGCCATTTCAAATGCATTGTTCAGATCTCCAGAGACCTTAGGAGTGAAGGGGGAATGATATTCAGACTAATTTTTATGTCTCTCCCACTGGTAAGAGACACAGCTAATAAAGTCATTCAGAATTAGAACTACAGGAAATGTGGGAACTTGGAGAGGATTCCCTGATTTTCTGCTTTTGGTTTTGCTGTGGAATTAAATTATTTGGAGTTCTTTGTTTTAAAGTCATTATTTTTCATTACACAAACTGCTGCTGTTATCCAAAGTTAAATAGCAGGAATATGTCTGGCTGACACAATAAATGCAGCTATCCTTCCACAGTTATTCATGCCAGTAACAATTTGAGATACAATAAACGCTCTGTGGCATTTACCACTGACACAATAGCAGGGAGCTGTGCTGCTGACCTGTCCTCTCAAAAGGGAATGCACATCCACATGTACACAGCACACTCAACTCATTCTATCCCTCTGCAGATGTCTCCTACATGTATCAGAGCAGCTGAGTGGACATTTAGAACTGTAGCTTCTCAAAAGCTGGTTGGTGACAAGAAAAGAGAAACTGTAACTTTTATACATCATACCTAGAATTTGCAGGGATTAAGGCAACATTGTCAATACAATTTACCTAGGTTCATGGACTTAATTCATCCCATGATTCTGGAAAAGATGGCCATGTTGGTGTCCATGCAGAAAAGATGGTTAGAATTGTGTTCCTCACCCAGTCCATAGTACAAACACACACACACACACACACACACACACACACACACACACTTATTTGCCTCTCTTCCCCTCAGGAGTCTTCATATATCGGCACAACAAGGACAAATGATGAAAAATACACAGATTTTGAGGGCTGCAGGCATTGCTTTATTGCCAGTGTCCAATCTGATACATGTCACAAAGTCTATTAATTCTGGCTAAAATACATGAAAAGCACCAGGCTTTTAGAAAAAATCAAATCTATTAAGTTTGCTGGAATTATGGCCAAAGATTTTCTGACTCATGTTTTCAAGTGTATCCCTCTTCTCCCAACCCTAATTGCTTCATGCTCATCATCAATAAGTATTTATTCAGCAGGTGCATGAACAGGTGAGTCCTCACAGGGCAGGTTTAATTGACTTATTCTCTGCCCTTTCAGAGCCGACAGTTTCAATTCCTTTTCCTGATAAGAGTACATAACTTAATTTAGTTAATAGAATGTGACAAATTGCTATCATAACTCTTACACACCTTTTCATAGTCAGCAGTTTGTCTTCTTTCCTACTGCAGCGGGGTCCTAGGTAGACCAGCACATATTCAATACCAAATAAACACATCCATCAAGCTTATTGTTGAAAGCCAGTTCTCTGCTTAACTAAAGGTCACACCCCAGCCTGCTGGACTATTTCTTGGAGACCAGAGGGGTCTCTGAGTTGTCAGCAGAAGCACCAGTTTTGTGCTGTGTTAGAGATGGAGAATGATAGACCCATAGGATGGTTGGAATGAGAGGATCTTAGAAACTGTCTACTATTTGAGGAAGTGTTGATGTTAACATGGAGTGTCTTACCTTTGCATATGCTTTTTAATTTAAGTAGGGGTTTTCAAATCATTTGATCTTTAGTACAAGCCCGTGAGATTGACAGAAAATAGATTCAAGGAAAGTCTTATTTGCTCAAGGTCATGCAATGCTTGAATGGGGCAGAGGCATTTTGATTCTGAATCTAGCATTACTTCACTGTCCTTTGAAGGACAAGGAATTAAAGGAAGAGTAGAATGAACAGGGGAGAAAGTGAAAAGAAGAGAAATATCAGGTGAGAAAGTAAAGGAGGAGGTAAAAGAGATCAAAGGATATGAGTACTTGACCCATCTATACACTTAGCAAGTTTTAACATTATAACTCTTTTACCCTTTGTATTTTTATTTTTCCCAAATTTAAAATGATAGCTGACCTCAAGCTGTTGTGATGGAGATAAATTAATTAATGTATGCCCAAAATAATATATGAGTGTAGACAGAGTCTGCCAAAAATGTATACACACTTTAGGAAAAGAAAAGCTTGTATAAACTTTTAATACTAAATTTATTGAGGCATCATGAGATTTGCAAGTTACCTCTGGCCTCTATAATGATAAGCGGTGCTCAAAGTGGTAGCCATGAGCTTCCAGATATTTCTCAGTATGACAAACTGCTGTGTGCATAACTTTGGTCACTGAGATTGCTGCACATGGATTTTCAATTTTTTCTTTAAGGGTTAGCAGTATAGTGGGTTTCTGCATTATACAACACCCTCTAGTGTCCCCCACATAAGGGTAACACACTCTGTAGAAAAAAAATCACACTATTTTTCTTTTCCTGAAGTATGTATACATTCTTTTGGCAAGCTCTAAAAAGTGTAACACACTAAATACTCAAATAATATCAACCATTGGTAATACACAGTAATTTGCCGGCTACTCATTATTGAAAACAGTAAAATAAATTTCAAACTACCCTTTTGAGACTGTAAATTTATATAACTACTACGGAAAATAGTATGGGAGATTCTTCAAAAGTTAAAAATAGAACTACCATATGACCCCACTATCCCAACACTTGGCATATATTTTTCGCATTCCTATTGCTGCACACAATCTCCTACATTTGCAATTTAAAGAAGGAAAGGTTCAATTTCTTCACAGTTTAGGGGAATCAGGGCACAGCTGGCTCACTTCAAGGCAGAAACATCAAGTAGAAGGGTCTGGCAGAGCAAATGTCCTTAGCTCTCAGCCAGGGAGCAGGATGGAAAGCAGAATCAGAATGGGTCAGGTGAGAGGCCACAGGCAGTACCCAAGGTTATGCCTCTGTGACCCATACAGATGCACTGAGAAGTGTGTTTCAGTGATCTTCTAGGCAGTGATCTTCTTTCTGCAGTGAAATCATTATATCAGGTTTAACTGTCGCAATCCACCTGTGGTCAACTTCACAACCAAATGTGAATCCTTAAACCACACCTAATCTCCAAAGAAAGAACATAGCAAGTTCCTCATTCTGCCAAACACAACACAGCTATCTCGCATCCAACCAGAAATGCAATAATCCCTTTCCTTAAGTTTCAACAGTTTCAGATGTTTCAAAAATTGAGGTCCAAAAACAAGGAGAGGAGGCAGGAAGTAGCTCAGAGGCACAGCACCTACCTGCCCAGCAAGCCCAAGGGTGTAAGTTTGATTCCAGGTACGGTAAATAAATAAATATATAAATAAATAAATGAATTGAGGTCCAAGTCTCTTCTGAGATTCAAGGAAAACTCTGGACAAATAGAAAACAAATCACATAATCCCAAAGTATAAAGGCACAGCTTAAATATTCCCATTTCAAATGGGGGACAGAAAAGAATCAGACCAAAGCAAATCAGAAAACCAGCAGGACAAACATTAAGTCCTGTAACTCTGTGTCCAGCATCCAGGCAGATGGAGATAAAATATGAGTTCCAAAACCTGTGGGTAACTCCACCCCTGTGACCTTGCTTATTTCAGTGCACAACTTTTCTCTCCTAGGTTGGCTCCACTCAAATTCTGCAGTTTTCCTTGGTAAATGTTCTCCATTTCTGGCATCTTTGACTTCCTGGGATCTCCACTAATTCTTTGAGTTCATTCCCAAAGCTTTACACAGGAGATCCTTGCTTGGTCTCCAGGTCTTACTTTGAAATTTGGGTAGAAGCCTCTCCGACCTAGAACTATTGCATTCTGCATGCCAGCAAAACCAGTGTCCTGTGGACAGCGCCAAGGTCTGTTCTCAGTGGAAGCAGTAACCACATCCCCTTGACCATGGCTATAACAGTTTCTGAGTATCTGGGTGGCTGAACATAGAAAAATGAATTCTGGGCTACCAATTCCCTAAGGGGCCCTTCTTGAGCAAGAATCCAAAGGACCCTGCTCTCAAACAAAAATTTGACCTTTGACACTCTTGAGCCTACTATGCATGGGTCTTTCTCATTCTGGAGGTGTCCTTAAAGAATCTTTCTTCTTGTCCCTGAACAAATGCATAATGTTTGCAGTGCCTGATGTTTACATTCTTTGTGTGGAGTTGGCTCATGTCTATAACACATTTTTCTTTTTCATACTTTTTCCCTACTCTCATACACTGTTCCCCTTCCCATCTGAGAAAGATCTAACTTCCTACTTTTTGTTATCTATTATCTCTCTTTTATTTTGCTTATTATTTAAACTTGGGTTTCTGATACAAAAGAAACTATACAATTTTTAAGATTGTGTGTCTGATTTATTTCACTTAACATTATGGTCTCATTGGGCATCTATTTTCCTCCAGATGACTAGAAGTTTATCTTTCTGGATGCCAGAGTAGTGTGGAGCTAATCTGCTTAGGCACAACTCCTTGGGCACCACCTTTACACATAGTTGTTCTGGGCCAATACTTAGTTTTAAATGATGCTTTGCTCTTACTTTTGCTCTTGATTCTCACTATTAAACTGTCTAATAGCAGACATCAGTACCCATATTACAGTATCAGTGTTGGGCAGTCCTAAAATTTCCTCTGCCAAATTCATTAGTCCATTCCCTTTAATCTCAGTCTCCTCTAAAGTCACAGGATATGTGGAAAATGTAGACACATTTTCTGTAAGAGGGAAACACACATGCTGTCTACTTTAACAGTCAATGGAGTCCCTAGTTCCAGGGGAAACCTTTAGAGCGTGGCTTTTATTGTCCACATTTATATCAGCATCCCAGTCTCCTGAGCTCTGATGAGAATCACCCTTTGAGGTCTGCTTAAGCATTCTATGGCTTCTTTAGCTGACATCTCCAAAACTTTCCAAACTTTTCCTGAAAACCAGTTTCAAAGGCTTTTAAATCACATGGTCAGGTATAGTTACAGCAATAACCTTACTTCACTAGTGCTGATTTTCCATATTTTTCAAATTTCTCATTGCTGGGCATAATATTCAACACTCATGAGTTAAAGGAGGAAATTTTTAACTCAGCTTAGTTTGGAAGAATTCAGATCATAGTCAGCTGGCTCCAAGTCAATGACAATATTTCAGAAGAGCCTGACAAAATAAAACCTGGTTAACTCATGGAAAAAGTAGAGGATTAGGCAAAGAACCATATGTACTATCCTGTTGCATTGTTTATCTTTTTTCTTTTTAAAATAAAAAAAGAACAGTATATAGTATCCAAGGCCATGATTCCATAACCCAAGATATATCCAGGAGTGTACTCTTCTAACCTGCAAAGCATTTCTTTATTTAATGAAGTTGACACAACATGATTAATTGTCAAATTATATAATAAAATCAAATAGACATCTGCGGTCCTGTGTTTACTGCAGCACTTTTCCCAATATTCACAATATGGAATCCAACCAAATGTTCATCAGTGGATGAGTGGGTAAAGACATGTGGCATATATTCACAAAAGAATACTGTTCACCCCTAAGCGAGCACTGTCTGTCATTTGTGGAAACACGGATAAACCTACAGGATAAATACTAAGTGAAATAAGCCAGATCCAATAATGCATGATCTCATTCACATGTGAACTCTAAAATCCTGATGTCATAGAAATAGAAAATATGATGGTGGCTGTCAAAGCCTGGCGGGGCTTCAGGGGAAGGGAATTGGGAAGATGTTGGTTAAGGGATGCACAGAGTTGGAGGAATACACTGAAGACGTGTTGTGTGGTAGGGTGACAGTAGTTAGTCACCGTATAGTGTATGTTTGCAAAATGCAATAATCTGGTGATGTGAAGTGTTTGCACCACAAAAATGTGTTAGATAATAAGATTTATACCCTCCATAATGTACATAGACCTCAAAGCGTCATATGTGCTGTGCATAGTAAGAGCATAAAATTTTATCTGTATATTTAAAACACAAAAGACAAAACACTTTTCCAAAATTAGAGATGGCATCCTCATTTTATAAATATGTAAGTGGAGACACTAAGTGTTCAACTGACAACATGCAGGTGGCATAACCTGGACACCTGCCCTACCCACAGCTGCCTTCTTCCACTAACCTACAACTGGAACTGGAGACTTCAAGGCATAAATGGGTTGGGTCTATGATCTCACAGTGCACGGAGATATAGAATGTCAGGTTACACATGTACCAACCCCACGGAACAGCCTGGATCCTGGAGATGTCTTCTTTTATATTGCACTGTTCTAATTGTCATGATATCTGTGTTGGAAACCATGGACAGAAACCATGAGCAAATGAAACTTGTCCTTTAATTGCAGCTGTGGGTGTGGTGTCAGGGATGGGAAGGTAACTAATACAATAATCATGTCATTATAGGTAATTTGAAACTCCAAAGGATCAGTAAAATTTTAACCATTTGCTTATTACATTTTAGAACTTCTTTAGTACTGTACTTCTTGTATTTTAATATATTTTTATCCCCTAAAATAGTTAAAGTTTTTGAGTGTCAGTTTCTCTGTCTAAAAGCTGAGATAATATTGGCCTCCAGAGATTACTGGAGAACAAAAGATGTTTATGCATTAGTGATCCTCTATCAGTCTAAAATGATATTTACAGTAAAGTTACATGAAGCGATGTTGAATGCTGACTAGCTATCTTTGATTTTGAGGTGTTCACTATGAGATAACTGATTTCTCACTTTCCTTTACTCTAAATCCTCAGGGTCTGGTCATTTCATAAACAATCTTGCTGCTGAATGTTAGAGATTTCTGTTTCCAGGTCCAAAGAGAGTAATGCTTTAAAAGATTTAGGGCCACTTCATTCAACCTGGCAGTAAGATTAAGAACAAGCTCTCCTGGGTTGGTTCTCAGCCCTGTCAACATCTCTGCCTTTGTGTCTCTGTTAATGTTGTCCTGCTGGTCTGGACTAATACTACGAGGCATTTAGCTGTGTTAATTAAAAATACCAGCCAAGCAAGATGCTTAAGAATGTTGCTGCCAAAGGCAGTCTCCAGTTTTAAAGAGCCAGATTGATTTAAGGGCTTTTAACCAACTGCTCTATAAATTTCACAGCCAACAGCTTGGTGCTACGGAGCAGCAAGGACAGGTTGAAAGCCCAGCAGTTTGCAGGCTCCCTGCCACAAGAAGAAGCCATGGGAAGGGGACTGAGCATGATAGGTACCATCATCAGGACAGAGAGAGACTGTCTTTGAGAAGAGCGCTGGACAACAAATAGAAAAAAAAAATGTATGAGCGTAGAGCCAGATGAAGATCAGTCATACAGTGGCCGGAAGGGAACTTTGGATGTGTTGCAGCAGTAATAAGTAGACTGCTGAATTCAATGGACAGGCTAGTTATTGGAGATAATTGGATGCCTGGAAGTGAGGGTGCTTATTTATTGAAGTCAGGCTTGTGAGTTATTAGGAATGGGACAGAAGAGGGACTCTGTGGTTTGGGGACTAGGCAAAATAACCCTTTTCAGAACTCAATAGAGCATCTGGATAGCTCATAGAAGGCCCCAGGGTGCAGATGGCAGACCGTAATGAGAGGCCCAAGCATGAAAAAGACAAATCCCAAGGCCTTGGAGAGCAGATGGCAGCTCTGCGGTCCCAAACAGTGTGTCCTTAGGATGACACACAGTGAGTGGATGTCCAGGGAGCAGAACATAGCCCTTCTCTCCAAACACCCAACGGGGTAAGGGTAAGCAAACTGTGGGTGCCCCAGCAGAGCTGGATTAGATGTGGACATACTCTTACGTGCTCCAGAATGTGAGGCCTTCACTTCATGTTTTGGAATTTGAAGCAGTAGTCTATCTTCTTTCTGAACACTTAAAGACATCTCATAAATGTGTTCAAGTATAGTTTTATCAGACTTTGTTAGGTTCCAGAAGTACCTATGAAGTTTAATTAAAATGCAGATAACTAGGCCTCAGTACAAACGTTGAGCACGAGAGTGTTCAGGCATAACACCCAAATGTCTGTATTTTTAGGCACTATAGGTGATGTTGATAATAACTAAGAGAAGAATGGTACTTATACGTCTTTATCGCTTTGTAATATAGTGAATAGAGAATGCACTTTAATCCAAGAGATCTAGCTTCTGCTAGCACTGGCTGTGGAACTGGGGCAGGTTACTTAACCTTACAGTCCTCAGTTTCTTCAAAGGAAAACGCGATGGTGATATTGATGGCACATGGCTTTCATACCAAGATCATCAAGTGACATTAAACGTGTTGAAAACTTAGTCTGGTGTGGCACGTGGTAAGTGAACACAGTTATTCATTAGTAAAGTGGTCTTTTCTTTGGGGCCCCAAATGAAGAAAATATCCAGGTGAGATGGAAGTCATTAAGAAAGGCAGAATGTAATAGTGAAAACAAGAGAGGCAGCCTCTGGACACTAGCTCTTATTTTCTACTCTTTCCAGTAAAAAATTTGAACTCCTGGCTCTTCGTCTCATTGTTAGTAAGTTGGCTTCATAAGCAACAGGGTAGGCCAAATCCAGGGAATGTCTGGTATTTTTAATGCCCCAATTTAACAATGGACTTTTACATGTTTAAAGGTGTCTTTGTGTGTTTGTTTTATTAAGTAACAATTTATATATGCCCCATGAAGCCTAAAATATTTAAGATGATTTAAAGAAAGAATTTGCTGCCCCTTCTCCAGGGTATTCCCCAAAACTACAGTATGCAGAGGAACATGTGGAGATTTCTGCAGAATTCAGATTCGTATTTTGTAGACCTAGACCTTGGCCTGAGACTGCATTTTATCAGGGAAAAGGACCATGCTCATCCTATATGCCCACACACCAATGGTGCTGATGCTACTTGCAGGGAAATGGGCTTTGCTTGCATTGGTACAGCTCATCATTTAATTAAAATATGCAGCCAAGGCTCAGAGCCGCTCTTACTTTGGACCACACAAACAGAGTTAATCCAGTGAGTGCTCATTTTAGCATCTGGCCTCTAGAAATATAATTCAAAACAGCTAAATTCTTCTAGTAGGAATAAAAGGAAAGCCTATGAAAGAGATCTGACTGCTAAGGTTACATGAAACCACTTCATTCTTAAATATTTATGGTCTCATTCCTCACTTATTTTTTATATTAACATCTTTAGTTTTCTACTCACTATTTTGTTGTCTTTCATTATTTGTTTACCTACCTATTTATTAATGCAACTCTTTCTAAACCTATGTCCTGTTGTCCTGACCCTGCATGCATGAACTATTTGCCATCTTCCCTTTCTTGTTTAACTGAAATTGTGGCCCTGACAACAATATGAAAAAATTGGAATATGCTTAAGTAAAAGAGCTAGAAAGTAAGTTAAATGTCTATCTGATAACAGCAGGATTAAAAACTGCTCTGTGCTTGCATTTCTGTCTTACCCTCCCACCCTTCCCCAGTCACATGAGATTATGACACAATACAAAGCTAATACAATTAGCATTTAAGAATATGGACCAATCTCTTACTATCCCTCTAATATCAATCAGATAAATGAAGATATTGACCTTGAAAATTAAAATTCACCTTCTGATTTGGTACTCAAGCGAAAAGCAATAAAGATATATCTCTTTGATACTTCATTTATTTCTTTGGAAAAACTGTTCAGGAATAGCTGGCATTATTACATGATAGTTATTTGGATAAGGTCTTCCAGACTACTAGCAATTTCACAGAAGTGGAACTATTTTAAGAATCTGTGACTTTAGGCATTTATTTTTGACCCGTTGATTGATCGTGTTATGACCAACATGAAATAAATGTCACCAGCCTGAAGAAGTTGGAACTAGTGACAAACAGCTGGCAAACAGAGCCATCCCCTTTCACCGTGGTGGTTGAGAAGACACACACAGTAATGGAAGTGACCCTTGCAGCGTGTAAAGGGAGCCGCCAGAGTGCTAGCAATAAGAAAAAGACAATTCAATTCTAGCTCCAAACCTCGGGGACATGATTAACCCAACCACTATTAGCTGCATGGATCCAACCACTGTTGAAGAAGCAAATCCATTAACTGTGCAAGACTCCCCATGCTAGCTTTTAATTTACGGTCAGCAAACACTTTCTTTGCTTTCCTTGAGCTCCCCTCTGTAAGACCTGTTAAGTCATCCATGCTACAGACCAAGTGGAAAACCCAAGAAAAGCTATCATTGGTTGTAGACTACCCTCTGTCATAGACAAAGATGAAGATTTCTGCCCACTGAATGAGAGTTATTGTTTGTAAGATGACAGCTAGTCCCAGCCCAAGTACAGTCTGATCAAAGGAATTTCCAAAGAGTCTTTGTACTGTTAGTATTGCTTTAGAATGAGTCTACTGTCAAAAAAAGTATAGTGTGATGTACCATGAACAAAATGTGGTACATGCTTTATAAGTTAAAAAGGAAAAAAATTACAATAATGAATCCATCACAAACTGAAATATTTGGGCTTGAAGATCTTTTGTTTTTGGGAAGAAAACAGAATAGGATAGAGTTGGGGGAAGCTAATGTTTTGGTTGTTTTGCTTTTCACTGTTAATGATAATCAGGACTCAGCCAAAAATATTTTGAGTAACTCCTACATACAATTTTATGGCTAGGCAAAAATCACTGATCATGTTGTAGTATCTGTGTGTTTGTAAAACATGTCAGCCCAGGCATGCGGCTGGGTCTAAAGTCCAGATCTACTTGAATAGACCCTAAGGGATTGGAGAGATCATATGTGCTTTTAAAGGTACAATAGGCAAGACTAAATATAGACAGGAAAATGAATTCACCTATTATAAAAACTGCAGGTCACTGAGGATGCATACTTGTTGCTTCATATGAGAACTTTTATACTTGATCTTTGTGAACCTTAACATAATATGTATTTCATTACACCGTACTGATGCTTAAGGGGAATTCATATTCCTTGGCTTGAAAAGCACACCCATTTAAAACAATTTTCATTACATGTAGCATCTACTTTTATCAGGCTCTGCCTGTGTCTGGCAACAAAGAACTGAGAACACCCATGGGGCCTGGTCAGTATCTGGGGAGGAGGTGCCTCTTCCACATCAGAAAGTCCACTGTCCCATGAGGTCAGCCATGCTGAGAGCTCTGGGCAACAGGTCAGGGCTGGACAGGAAACCACTGCAACATCAGAGGCAGAGCTCATAGCTGACAGGATGAGTGCTCAGTATTGTATTTGATTCCAGCAAGGAAAATGAGGTTCCTCTTATGCCAATGAGTATGAGATTTATCTTCAGTCACTCTGTGCTTCATGTTTTACATATACAGAAATGTAGAATGAGAGCTGGGGATATAGCTCGGTGGCATAAGTGCCTGCCTGGCAAGCTCAAGGGCATGAGTTCAATCCCTGGTACAGCCAAAAAAAAAAAAGTCGAATGAATGATAATGCCTTTCTCACAGACAGTTAATTGGGTTGATTCAAGCTAAGTAAGTACAACAACACTTGAGAAATGGTAAGTATTGCCCAAGTGTTCATGATTACTAAAAACATCTGAGTATAACAAAACAAGGTCCCAATAAATGGTAGTTGTGATCTTTTTTATAATTACTTCTTTCTCTTAAATAATTAAAGAAAAAATATTGAGTAAGCCAGACCTGATGTTTCATGTGGTGGATTAGCTGATGGTCACCTTGTAACACCTATCTGAACTGAATCAGTGTGGTGTGGGTGTGGAAGGCCCACCTGAGGACTGTTGCCAACAGCATAAAAGAGGACTGGAGGCGAAGATGGTGCTGTTGATTCTCCTGGAGAAGCTTATGGTGCTGGTTTTCCTGATATGAAATCAGCTGTTCTCATTTTTAGAAAAGTTTGGATGCTCTCTGTCACTGAATATGGCTGCTGTTCCTTTCAGGGGAGCTTTGGTCCTTACCTTCAGCATCATTTCCTGGCTCCAGTGCAGATCCTTCAGCCTACTGGCACAGATCCTTCATCCTGCTGGCACAGATTTTCTAGCTCCCACCACTGGCCTTTTGGCCTTCCCAGTGCAGATCCTTGATACAGACTTGCATAAGACATTGTTGTAATCGCTAGGCCTCCAGCTGGACTTGTACACGACATTGTCATGGGATTCAGGTCCTCAGCTGGATTCTCTGGGTCCCTAGTATGTGTACAGATCTCTGGCCCTCTTCTGCATTTGACTCTTTAGGGTGAATATTATAAAATAATTCTACAAATTATGTGTCCTGTATTATAATACATTCCCTTGTAAACCTCGACCACAACCCTTCAATTGCTGTACAATCAACTGTAATTTGTTTTTAAGTCATGGAATTAATTCCTAAGTAATTGGAACAGGAAGCTATGGAATTAATTCCTAACTGACTGGCTGAATTCTGCTCTCTCACACTTTGTAGCTGCAGGCCTCCACGTGGGCATTTGGTTACAAGTGTCAGTGAGAAGTGGTAGCTCCTTTGTTTTGTGGAGGTTTGGCAGGCGTGCAAGCTACACATAACGAGAGTCAGCCCAGCTCAGAATCCCCCCTGGACAGACACTTCCCGCAGTGACTCACAGTCTAAAGAATCATAGGAAGAAGCTTGTCCCAGCTCTCCCAGTCACTGAAAGTGTTTTTAAAAGGGAGAAGCAGAAACCAACTGTCACATGACACTTAGAGCATGCAGATGAAACAGCACAATGGAAATGTTTTGAAAATTATAACCTTGTCTAAATTGAGTCCAATCTAGTCATCATGGGATCAAACATAGTAAGGCAGTTAGAAGTGACTAATGCAGTGCAGAAGTTGCCCCTATGTCTCCCACTGTGATGACACCTGCACTGATGCTGCTCTGACAGCCGGTGTGACAGCGGAGATACCTGCCGAACACACCTGTACCAACTCAGGAGAAGTCTCACGCGATGTCTTTGGACAAACACGGTACACAGCAGAGGGATGAACAGAGAGCTCTCTGAGGATACAGTGACATTCCAGCAAAGGGACCAAACGTTGGTGGAAAACACTTAGACCAACAGAACACGGTCAGAGGGCTTAGGACTTTGGTTCACAATCATGTTGAGTTATTCTCATTCGTGGTTTCTATATCTGAACTTTTTTCTACAAAAGAGTTGAAAAGGGAGTAGACATATAACTGTGAGATTCTTTCATCCCTGCTGGAGAGGAAAAATATAACCATGATCCAATTGTAAAGGGTTATGTTTATGTACGTTAGAGAATATTTGAAATGAGACGTCCTGCTTTTGTGTATATTTTAGGGAAAGTGCTATTTATGCACTCCTAATCCTCCAATACATACTTATTCATTAAAGGGAAGAATATCAGGTTTCTGAATGAGGTTGACAAGGTTTCCAGACTGAACCTTTCTAGAAATTCTGTATCTGGAAGCCATCAACTCACTTAACATTTAATGTGGAAGTTGTTACATGGAGTTTCATGCAAATTAATTATGTTAACATTGTTTGGTGGCTCAGAATATTTGTCCTGCTTTTCAGATATTCCCAGGAGTGCTGAGAGAGGAAAATTTGCTGCTTCTTGGCAACATTCCAGAAAGTTAATTACCCAGAAGAGGATTTATGAAAGACTGCAGAGATTGTTTTACTGCAGATATTTTTGCAAAGGAGCGAATGTTGCTATTTTTTTCTTAAATATATATATCTTCATACATGATACACCTTTGGCTGCAGATGGATCATATTCTTACCCTTAGTTTTTCCTGAAAATGCATAATTATCTTTTAAAAGTCAGAACCATTGTCACTTGTGCTTTTATGACCCTTCCCTACAAAATAGACCAATGCCTTCATGTTGCTACTGTATGCAATCATGGCATTGTGAATATTCTGTTATGTTGTTATCTAAGGGTCTGGCTCCTTTTCAAAGATGAATAACTCCTCCCTAGAGTGGGGCAGTGTCTCACCGTCTTTGCATTTACAATACCTAGAATAATTCCTGAAACTTGGATTTCATTCACAATCTCTAAGGAAAGGAGGAAGGAAAGAAGCAGGAATGAAAGGAAGAGAGGAAGGGAAGTAAGGTGGAGGAAGGACAGAGGAAGGAGACATCATGGGAAATTGGACAGTTCTGGAAAATAAAAATTCTATGAGGAGGAAGAAAGAGCATAGGACCTAGGATCAGAGAATACAGGCTTACATTCCAGGGTTTCCAACTCATATGTGACCCTGGCCAAAGGCTAAACCTTAGGTAAGTATTTGAGTAAAATTACACTGTTAGGTTTAGGTGAAATAATATATATAAAAACCCAGGGCACATAGTTCCTCAGAGATTTAGCTATGGAACATTGGTTGAATAAGCTACAAGATTTTCTTTCCGAATTCCAAACAAAATAAAATAAGACACACTTGGCAAAGCCTTTAAATTCAGAATGTTTGCATATTGAGATAATTTTCTTATACATATTGATTTATTTCTGTATCACTAAAGCATTAGTAATACAAACTTTCTTACTACGAGAATGTCTGGTGGACAGCTTATTCTGACTTTCCTCACCATGATTACTTTTAAGAGTGAGACTGTTTTAGCATCGTGAGTCCATGAAAATGCATTATCTGCATAAAAATCCATAAACTTCCATGTAAAGCAGAAACCCATATTCAAGCAATTAATGACAAAACAGAAAACTGATCAGAAGCACAAAGAATTGGATGGGCAGATTTCCCTTCCCATACACCAGAGAGGTCTTCTGTCTTCGGCTCAAAGGCAAGCTCCAGGAACCCAGGAAGGACAGCCATTGTTCTCACCGAAGTACTGTGAGTGGTCATTTCCTCCCGACTCCCATGGTCAATCTCATGTGCTTGCAAGAGAATGGGACAGCTCTTCCCTTTCACCTCTTTTCAAACACACTGATATGAATCACTCATGTCAAAACATCAGTAGAATACAGCAGGAAAGCATGGTAATGGTCATAATCTGGTCCACCCTAACTGTGGGCACTGTTTTTTCCAGCCACATTCTTAATTCCAATCTAATTTACCCCACGTCTCATTTACAGCTCCAAGCTGTGTATGCTCAGCTTCCTGCTCCTTTTGGCTGTGCATTCATTAAGTTTACACTGTACTCATTCCCAAACTTTCTCTATATTTCCGTGTTCTATTGTTCTTACCCATCCTCAAGACTTAACTCAAGCTCCATGATTTGCATTGCTTCCTCCTTAACGTCTACCCTAAGTTGACATACATGCCTAATAGCCAGTGCTGCAGTTCAGTCTTGCTTTTTAGTTATGTCCTATTACAACGTTCCATGTTTCCATGTCCTACGTATCTTGTCCTTCACGTTGTTTGTACACTCTTAGAACAACGAACTAAGTTTCAACACATGGGTAGGCACACGTAAGATGAAAGGGTCTTTCATTGCTTGTCTTTGAAGTTTAATTTACCACCATTGACCACAGGCAGATGCCATATAAATCCATTCATATAAACATTTTGTTATTAGAAAAGCAATCTGTGAATTGGAAACTATATACGTTCAAATCCATGTTTGGTTTGATTACTGGATTTGATATTTGAAAAAGTTATTTCACTGTTGGATTTTTAATCTTATCTGAGAAAAATAATACCTACCAAGAACCATTTTCTTTATGGTAAAACAGATAATAATACCTACCTCTTATGTTTAGTTGTGGAGATTTAATGAGGAAAATGTAATAAAATTTGCCATTTTAGATTTGTATTGGGCACATTCTAGGTGTTCAATACATTTTATTACTATTATTATTAGTAGTAGTATTACTATTATTTTTTTTAACAATTGCATAATGTAACTGAAGCCCCTAATGTGTTACTTGGTGTGTGATAGATCCTCAATAAATAGTAATTTCTCACTTACTATTATCTTCTTTGGGTGTTTTTGCCTTCCTGAATTTGGTAATTCCAGTGAGCTTTCACAATCAATATTGTGAGTGAAGCTACAGTAAATCTTTCCACATCATTTTCTCAGCAGGAAATTGGCTGATGTATTATTGACATTTCTTAATGAGTGGAAAACTGCTATTATAATACCGAAGAAAGATGATGCACCAAATGAGGTCCATCCTTTGTTCTGTGAAAATGATGAAGTACCCGTCTACACCACACATCATCCCAGCAGTAGACAGAGCAGTGGGCAAGGTGAAAGCATGTCTTGTGTGTATTGAGTTTATATTTTAGCAGGAGAGAAAGGCAGTAAATAAATAATCAGAAGAACTGAGATTCTGTATATTGACACATATTAAGAAAAAAAAGCAGCTAAGCAACTTGGGGTAAACTAAATATGGTGTTCATGGAATGTCTTTCTGGGAGGAAGGTACTTGAATTGAACCCTGGGTGATATATATATAACTGAAAACAACAGCAAAGTCCAGAAGGAAGGACAAATAATGTGAAAGAAAAAGTGTCAGATCACTCCATTAGTACAATGATAAATTGACAAGGAAGAAGTCAAAAATGGCAAGTAGTGGCACACCATGGATACATGAAATTGGGGTATTTTGGATCAAGCTTTGAGTTCTGGCTATGATCCTGCTTCAGCCAAAGGGATACAATGAGTTAATTCACACTGTGCATTTTGTACACTAACCATTCGTGGCATGGTACCAAATGGTTTCTATTAGGAGATGAACATCAGGCTCTTCTCTCCTTAGGAAATTGCTCCCCTTTTAGGGCAGAATGCTATAAATGCACATGTCCTTATTCAGCAATATTCCCCATCCAAAACTTTATTTGCAGAATGACATCAATAATCATTTTAGTACGATGGCTCATAATATTTGGGATCTGGTTCCTTGGTATTTTGCCACCTGATTAAACTTCTTTCTTTGCTGTATCTTAGCTGGAATGTGTCAACAGTGTTGTCCACACTGATAATCTCCCAGTGCAGAGATGCGATAATTATGTATCTTGTTTTGACAGAACTGTTACAGTACTGGCACTTAAAAGGAGGAGAGAAAGAAAGCAAGGAGTATAAAGCAATTTATTTTCCTAATGTTAAGCATTTATGTCTGAAATAGATACTAAATACCTGTGTACAGGATGTTTTGCAAATAAATGGATTGGAATGGCCCACTGCTACATTTTATTAAGTGATGCTTATAAAATCATGAGGTAATTAGTTGTCCATTAAAAACATAGAGAGCTTTTTCAACAACAAGGTCTAAAACAACTGGTGAAATTCGCTGCTGCTTTAACATTTAGTGAGTTGTTACTAAATGGATGGAGAATTTAGTTCAAACAGAATTTTATTTTTAGATATTTTCAGTGTGCTTTTAAATTTTAATTAGTATGTTTGCAGTATATAGTTAATGTATTCCTTGTGGGGAGTTGGTACATGGAGATATAATATCTGAATTCTTTTTCATCCCCTTCTTTTTCCCTTCCTCTTCCCCTCCCTCCCTCTGTTGTTCCCCTTTGCATTTGAGAAAGCTCTACCTCCCCACTTCCTATTATCTATCTTATTTTGCTTATTACTTAGACATTGGGTTTTCCATATAAGGTACATCATGTGATAATTAAGCTTGTGTCTATGATTGATTTTACTTAATATAATGGTCTCAAGCTGCATGCATTTTCTTAGAAGTTTATCCATTTTTAAGGTAAAGTAGTACTCCAAACAGAAGTTGGTGATAACCTGCTGTGGACAAGGTATGTCCTCAGATACACCTTTATTACAAAGGTATATCTGTGTAGCTGTAGATCCACCTTTATGTGGGAGTAGCGAAGAATATAAGACTTAAGATAGAAAGCTGGGGAACTATTAAAATATTGACAAGACAGCGATTTCTTGCAAGAGATGTTCAAGAAGAATGTTTTCGTCATTCAGAGTCAAGGTTGATTCATTTTCATAGAAAGATGCTTTTTGAAGAGAACATTACTTGAAAAAATGTTCGGTTATGATCATAAGAACAGAGGCAAGAAAATATAAAAATGAATGAACATGGATTATGTAGGACTCTACTAAAAATTCAGTGAGTTAAATATGTCTAGAAAAGAAGGTAGGGTGAGTCTGTTAGGTGATCAAAGTGGCGGGAGGGCAGCAGGCCTCTTCCTGACAGACCCCAGGTGATGGCAGCATTCTGACAAATTCCCCTCTCTCTCCATTTTTTTCTCTCTCCCTCCCTCCCTCCCTCCCTCCTCCTTCTCTCCCTCCTTCTTTCCTTCTTCCCTCCCTGCCTAGCTTCCTCCTTCCTTCCTTCTTTCCTGTCTTCCTTCAATTCTTTCTTTTATTCATTCAACTGATACAAACTCATTGTTCCTGGTATTCAATAATACATAAAATAAATATTATCCTTTGAACTCATGGGCTTATGACAATTTATAGTCTAATGAGAAAGATATAAAAAGATGCAATCAAAAAATAAGTGAATTATGGCATTAAAATTATGGTAAGCATTATTAAAGGCTAAAAGAGTGAAATTAAGAAACAGTCTTTCAGAAAAAATAGCGGAAGCAGGTTTTCTGAAGATGTGACATTTAATCTAAGTCTTTAAATTAAGAGGACACATGCTTTCAAAGAGGAGCAGAAGAGCATTCTGTGATGAGACACTATTCTATGTACAGACCCAGAAACAGCAAGAGTGCGGCCGATCACACTGCAGGAGAAAACGAGAAGAGCTGGGAAGAAGACAGCGGTGAGGAAGGAAGGAAGCAAGGACCGGTTCTTGTGCAGGCATCAGGTTTTAAAGGTAGTGGGAAATCAGTCACTGATGAATGGTGATACTGATCATTCCTGCTCTCAGGAAAATAGGTCAGTGGAAGTAGGAAGATCGTGAAATATAGAAACAAGCTAAAAGCTGAGTCCAAACAAGAGATGTTAGCACATTGTGGTGTGGCTAGTGTGTGAGCAACAATGGCAGCAAAGTGGAACCAGAGAAATGGAAGGTTTGCCATGCTTGGCACTTAAGTGAATGGAAGATGGGTTGGTTTGGAGAAAGGAGAAAAAGGCAGAAAAACCAGTTTTCCAGGTTAGAAAGCTGGCACCTTGGGTTGGCTCATCCCTTTGGTTTCCGTAGCTTTGAAGCATGCACATATTCTATGACCCAGGAATCCTCAGATTTTACCAAAATGAAATGAAAACCTATATTTCTACAAAATCTATACACAAGTGTGTATAGCAACTTTATTTTTAATCATCAACACAGGAACCTGTCCAAATGTTCAACTGGGGAATGCATAAAAAAACCACTGACTCATGTATAAAAAGCTATTCAGAAACAAAAGAATGAGCTGATGCACACAGCCATAAAGATAAATCCCAATGCACTATGCTATGCAAATTATCTACCTCTAAAGGCTCCGCACTGTATGGCTACATTTACATGCCGTTCTGGGGAAAGGGCCACAGAATGGGAAGGAGGTAGAGATCAGTGGTCTCCAGAAGCTAAGCCTGTTTTCTGTACTGGGCGAAGTTTTCTGTACTGTCGGGCATTTTATTTGGGGGAAGAGATGCTGGAAGTGATGAAATTATTGTTTGATTAGCTGATAATTACATGTTATGCATTTGTTAAAACTTATGGAACTGTACCTCTAAAAGATTGGGTTACTGTGTGTAAATGTTAAACTAGATAAATAAGGTTCTACTAAAAGTAAAGTAAAATATGGTGCACATATCCTAATTCTCACTGCACTGATGGAGAAGAGCTTAATCTCATCCACGGGGCTTCCTCTCCCGATGCCCGGTACATGGAAGACAGTTTCATTAATGAGTCTATGGCAATGTTTATAAATGCACACAGACACACACTTATATACAGCAGTACCTCAGTCAGTGAACTCAATTCCTTTCAAATTCGTGTTCAAACCTCAAAAAGTTCATGAACCGAACATGTTTTTCCCATAAGAAATAATAGAAAACCAAATAATTGGTTCCAGACCCAAAAATGACACTAATAAATTCATTTTTCCAGGACTTTAACAAATTTTATGATTTCCTTCTTTAATTCGGTCATGGTTCTCACAGTTTTCCTTAGCTGGTATCACTAACTTTCTTTGGAGCCATGGTTACAATATTTCACTCAAAACACACACACTCAAAAATCACAACGACTCATGTTTTAATGAACAAATACGAGAACTATATGTTCTCTGGGTTGCCGCACTGCTTACACTGAAGTGTCTCCCATTTGTGTCCACAGTGAGACTGCACCTGACTCACTGTCATCCTGAACAAGTTTTTACAAATCAGATTTCAGCCCAACTATCTGGCAAAGTTGTGAACACTAAGCAGGATTTTTAAAACTTTGCTATTTGCACAGTGGAAAGTTTAAGCTTGGAGCTGAATATATATATGTATATGTATATCTATACATATATATATATATATGAATAGATTATATAATCCTATTAAAGGGCAGATGTAAACAATGATTCCTCATTTGAATTAAAGCCTTTTGTGTTCAGGAAATTATTTTACTCATTTTTTGTTTTAATTGTCTTTACACAGTGCAAAAAATATTTTCCAGAACATTGCTCAGATCATATATAATGAGATACATTTGTCATTTTAGCTCAGATGTACCTAATTTCAACTGATTAATTGAAATTACAAATATTCTTGTCTGCACTACCAGAGTAAACAAAAAATAGAGTAAATGAGATATCTAGAAAATCCTATTATTTTCATTTGTGTGTACAGGCGACTAAAACATTTTACTGTTCTAGACTTGTGATCACATATACAAAAAGTAGTGTCTAGACATTTGTTCTGCTAACTTTGGATAAAGAATACCTATAAAAAAATGCCCTATGGAGCTATGTACTTTAGGCTTAAATCTTATTTCAAGATACATTGGTGCCAAATGGTCTGGATATTTATATCAATTCCTAAAATGAATTTACTCTGAAAATGTAGCTTTTATCATTACTAGGTATAGAGAAGTTAGCATATTCAAGCAATGTCATGTCTTTTTAAAAATATTAAACTGTTCAATGAAAACTTACTGCATACATTAGAAAACTCATTGGTCTGAGCTGTCTTTTCAGACGAAATAGACAGAACAGATAAACATAATTAGAAAGTAGGGAGTGGAGTTTATCGCTATCGTTAATAGCGGTGGATGCAAGAAAGCGAAGTGGAGATGAGTCTGATGCTATGTTAAGAGTTAGGAGCATCTCACGTCTCCTTAATGAAAGCACCGTGAGCCACTGCGAAACAGACACCAGGAAAATGACTGTCAGATATCACGCCAAGACTATAATTATACATAGTTCATTGAAGTTGGACAGTGTTGCTGGCTTACTGTTTACTTTGGAGCTGAGAAATCTCAATGCACAGAAATTATCATGGAATTAATTTTAAAACTTTAAGTTTGGGATCTGGAATTTTCAAATGATAATTTTGGTATTATATTTTAAAAAGAGGAAGCCGATACTTGAAGAAATAGAGCATGTGGCTTGGAAAAATACAAAGCTAGATGACTAGATGAATATTAACTGATAGCAGAGGAAGCATAGTTGAGAATACACATGAAGTCATATTAACTAGGAATTATTTCTCCAAGTTCTCTCAATAAATATGAAAATTCTGATTTTAAAAGTGTAGTCCTGGTAAGTGGGATTCCAAGTAATTTGAAAAGAGCTTGTTAAAATCCAAAACTTGTTAGTACTGAGGCTTGTTATAGTCTGAGCTTTGAGATGCATAGGGGCAACTGGAAACTACAATGAATGTTCAATTTTTAAAAATTTATTGCAGTAAAACACACATCACCAATAATTCCCCTCAGAATACTCTCACTCACTTTGACCATACTTAACGAGCCCTTTTTGTCACTTTCCAATGCAGTCCTGGAAGTTCTCTTTAATGACTTCTTACCAAGGGGTGATCAAAAATATGGTGATTGCCATTGCCAAGCACCATCCAATGAAAAGGCAGGTTCAGAAAACATTACAGTGCATCCTCATCCACCTTATGCACAGATTCTGGCTGTGTGAGACTTTTGGCTCTTCCCTCAATTCAAGATGACCATGGAAGAGAAATGTTTTGAATTCATTCAGGGTGAGAGGGGAGCCACAACATCACAACTAAACACATACTACTTTTCAGCATAACTTGTATGTTTCCAAAGTCATACTGAAAAGAACAGGAAGAAAGGAAGGGAGGAAAGGAAGTAATGAAGGAAGGAAGGAAGGAAAAAAGAAGGGAAAGAAGACGTCGATATAACCCACATATAAACAAAGGCTGATTCCAAATTATCTATGTGTTCTGATTCAAATATGCTACAAGATGGGTCAGGGCTCTGTGCTTATTTATCTAGTTATCTGATGTAGGTAAAACAAGAATTAAACTCTCTGGTTATTATCCTATGCCACAAAATCTGTCTAGATAACACTGTGGGTTTACCTTAGCAGCAATCTGCTGACCAGCTTCTTAGTGGTTTTGACACTTTCCTACAATGTTCTGGTCCATAAAGATACATCACTTCTGATTCACTAATTTCTTATCTCCATTCACTTCCATGAGATCTGTCTGTGACATGGATTTAGACTGAAATCTTTATCAAGGACACTAGCAATTTAATATTAATACAATAAGACACAGCAATCATTGCATGGAAAGAAAGACACGTCACCTAACCTGGATTCATTGCTGATATAATTGAGGAGTCGGTATCTGGGGTAAAACCACGAGCTCTGGCACAACACCCACATTCTTAAACTCATGGGGCAGTCCGTGCTTGGCAACCTTAACACTTCGTTAGATCTATTCAGTGGGTATCTTCCTAGTAAGTGAACCACCTACAGAGCAACAAAGTCTCAAATGATGGAGCACCCAAAGCCTTGACTCATCTATGTACTTTGCTTTATTTGGATTTAATCTTAAAAATTTAGACAGCTTTGCCCTTTCATCCAATTCCAAAAACATCCCTCTCAGCAGCCTCTCAGGTAATTGCAGCCACAAATTCTCAAAGTGTGAGGTTGCATGCACAGCATAATCTCAGGCAGTGATCCTTAGAAAGCAAACAACCAAACAAAAAGGAGCTTAGGATGCAAGAAGATGGGAAAATGCGATGTCCTATAATTTCTATACCTCACTGTAGAAATCAGCAATGCATTTTAGGTGAAATCTTACAGTAGAAGATCTTGAACTGTAATCACCCCAGTATTTGTTAAATTCTTTTGGCCAAGGAAACTCCTCATTCCCAAACTATATATCATTATCATTCTGAATAGAATTATGAAAATATATGCTTTGGAAAAATACTGTCATTGTGTTTGTGAATTTTTCTCTATAAATTCTTAGGTCACTATAGAATACATAATGCTGTCCACCACTACTTATTCTCCTTCTCTTAGGTTTATAGGGGGATTTGATTTCCCCTTCCCCATTAAGTTAAGCGTGGGTAGATGACTGCTATAATTAGCCAAATGTGAGCAGACGTATGTCACTTTCAGGAAGAAAATTTAACTCCAGAGTCAGTCTATCCACTGTGCTCTCAGCTACGCTATAATGTCATTGTGATTCTTATACTGTGAATGACAAAACTAATTTCCTGAGGTTGGAGCAGGATTCTAATTTCTGTGCTTTCAAAGTGCGTGCTTTTTCTAAAGCATCTTGCTGCAAGAAGTGGGTACCTGCATTCCCTACGAAATGTTAACTTCTAGGCACACCCATCAGGCTTCAGAATGAATGCTATTCCTTTAAAAGATTCATTTATCATCCATTCTTCATGTGAAGTCCAGGGCACCGCTCCACCTGAAGTTACAGCTTCATTAGTGTAAATGGCTTGGGTGAAAGCTAAAATAACCTACTTCCCAGCAAAAAGTGGCTGTTCATGTATTTTTCTTTCATTTAATACAAAGATGATGAAATTTAATGTTTTACTCTATTGCTAAACTGTCCAAACCATGCTAATTAAACCATGTTAATTGAATACAACAGGATGGCTCCTATATTTCTGGTTGAAACATTAGAAAAATATTCAAATTTGGATTACTGTTCTGCTTTTACTTCTAATTTCCTTTAGAGTTTGGGAAAGTCAAATTTTTTAAGCTATAATTGCTTCAATTGTTAGATAAGGATAATAATATCTGCTTTTCAAGTCTCATGGGTTGTTTTCGTTTATATGCTCATTAAAATTAACATTACTATATAAGTTAAAACAGATACTCAGCCACTCTCCAGCAAAGGGCACTGTAAATGTTCGTTATTATTAATCAGTTTTTCCTTTTACTATCTTAATTCATACTACCATAAATATATTCATTCTTGTCTATATTGACAAAAAGGTTAAAATTGCTTATCATTTTGATATAGGAAAATAGAAACTCCCAACCTGAATGATATCTGGGACAAGTTTGTGTTCTCTAAAATTGAAGAATGAATTTTAGGAACAATGGAGGTTAAGAGCAGAATATACTTTTTGAGGGAAAGAAAGCTTCTGTCCAAGGGGGCCCGAGTGGGTTTCCCAAGACTCTGTCTTTTCTAGGGACTTTTACAGAGCAAAGCTACAAGGTGAGGCAGGTCCAATGTAGGGGAAAAAAGAAATCATCAGGTGGGCGTGAGATGGGACAAAACTATGTCTAGCCAATAAGAATTGTTCAGGTAAAATTGATCAAATTGGGATCAAATGGGGAAGTGAGTCATAAGAGAGCATGAATACAGGACAAGGGCTTTTTCTGTCAGAGGTTGGGTCAGTGACTCTTCTAGGTGATTGCCACCTATTTAGAAAATCAATCCCTGAGGTCCATGCCTAGGAAGATATGTGCGTACATTTGTTTAGCCTTTTGTCTTGAAGTCTGCCCCCCTGCCACAGAAAACAGGTCTCCATTTGCAAAGTATCTTGTCTTCCATATTGGCTCCTTCCAGGGGCTGGCCCTATCTGACTGCCTATAATATTTCTATCTACCTCAGGTGCCTATAACAATTTCAGTATCTTAAGTTCTCCACATTACATAAACTGTTAGCTGTCCACATAACACCGTGAGTATCTCATCTGATCTTGGAAAACAGAGTAGTAGTCACTTTTTTTGCCTCAGTCGTAGTAACTGAGCACTGGAGAAATTTGTGCAACCAAAGAGATAGAAGAGATAATAAACACATGAATATATCTAAAAAAAATAAACAGATGGATGCTTAGACAGAAGAAATGCTAGAAGAAAAGGCAGACATAGATTGATCAGCATGATAAATTTAGATAACATGTCAAGAAGATAATGAAATAAGATAGCAAGATAATGATGAAGGTAACATATATACAGTGATCATCTCAGGCTCTTCTCAAGAGGAATCACATGAATGATGAGCCAAAGAACACTGATTGCTTATTCCAAAATCAGTAATAGAATGCTACATTTCCTGGACAAGGATCACCATGATTAAGTAGCACATTCCTTGTATTCTCCTATAGCTGGTGTTACTCTATGACTAAGGTGTATCCAGTACATTAAAGAAGTGCCTGTGGTTCTATTGGAGGCCTTCTTAAAAGGGAGGGGCATAGGACTTCTCTATTCTTTCCTCCATTCCATTGTCTAGATTATGTTGTAATTGTCTTTCATTAAACCTCCAGTCCCCCCTAAAAAGCTTCCCTTCCCTTCAGCCCCCTACATAATTTTAGCCTCAAGCTCTTAAAATGCGAAATTATGTGCACAACATAATCTCATGCATTGACCCTTAGAAAGCAAGCAACAGCAAGGATTCAAAGATCCAATAAGACTGGAAAATGCTACACACTACCGTTTCCCCTTCCCACTGCAGAAATCCTGAATGCATTTTAGCATATTGAAGTAAAAAATCTTGAATTTTAGACATTAGCCAGAATAGGAGGAAAATAATGTGGACTGTGCCCAGATTTGCATTAGAACAAGAACACTGGCTGCTCTCCAAAGGTCCTGGGGAGCAGAGTTGAAGGAGGATACCTTGCTATGAGGTTGTAGAACTCCCCTTAGAGAGGCATGAGGGTAGCTAGTGAAGCTGCAAAGGGATTTTGAGCATATTTGGCAGAGAAGCCAAGCAGACTTGTTAAGAGCTGAGTGTGGGGCGTAGCATTGGGAATGAGATGTGTGAAAGATGCCTCGGATATCATCCACCTGTCAGTTGATTCTTTTAGTGCCTTTCATTGGAAGGACAAAAATTGGGAAAGATGTTGATACAGGAAAATAAAAACTTCCAACCCAAACAATATCTGGGACAAGTTTGTATTCTCTAAAATCAAAGAATGAACATTAGGAACAACGGAGTTTAAGAGCAGAATATATTTATTGAGGGAAAGAAAGCTGCCCAAGAGAGGGACAGAAGGGGGCCTGAGTGGGTTGCCAAGGACCTCGCCTTTCCCAGGGACTTTATAGAGCAAAACTCCTGAGGTGAGATAGGTCCAAGATAGGGGGGAAATGGGAAATTACAAGGTGGGCGTGAGGCGGGATGAAACTATAGTCAGCCAATAAGATTACAAGTATAATTGTTCAGGTAAAATTGAGTAAACTGGGATCAGATGGGGAAGTGAGTCTCACAGCAAGCAGATATGAATGCAGAACAGGGGCTTTTCCTGTAGGGGGTTGGGATAGTGTGTCTTTCTGGCTTTTTCAAGGTGGTTGCTACCTATTTAGAATATCAGTCCCTGATGTTTACACCTAGGGAGGTATGTGGGTGCATTTGTTTAGTCCTTTTATCTTGAGCTCTGGCCCACAGGTATCTTATCTTTCATGTTGGCTCCTTCGAGGGCCTGGCCCTGTCTGACTGTCTACAATTATCTACCTCAGCTGCCTATAACAGTGTGACTCTTTGGGGAAGTGAGGACTGAAGGATCTAAAGTCTTAATTTTAGGACTTTAGACACCTCAGTCTGAGGCATCTGTTAGAAATCCAAGTGGAGCCCCTGAAAAGCATCTCTACATGTAAACCTGGAACCCTTGAGGTGAAATGGGACCAGAAATAAAACTCAAGTAAAATATATGAGAGGAATGTATGCTCTGAAGCCAAACAAAATCAATGAAAAAGGAGTGCAGCGGGGAGAGATACAGGATTGCAGACCATGTGCTAGAATCTTCAGAGGCCCAGCAGGGTAAGCAAAGTCAGCCAGGAAATATGAGAAGGAAAGGTGAAGGGATACAAGGGCCCCCAGGAGGGAAGCACAGCAACAATAAAGCCAGTGCTGTGAGAGAGGGCATCCACTGTTGCTGAGGGGAAGGAGACAGAGAAAATAGAACTCATCATGAGGGTGAGGGGCGTAACCCTGAGACAAGCTTTTCAGTGAAATGGTGTTATGGTTTGTGTCTGTGTGTTCCCCCAAAGCCTCCTGTGGTCATGGGGCAGGCTTTTAGAGTTTGACTGATTATGGGTGTAAGAGCTACACCCACCCTGGGGCGGATAGTTTGCATATGTAAGGGAGAGGAAGAGGCTGCTTGAGGCCATTCCTCCCTTTTGTGCTTGTTGCTTTTGCTGTGTTCTGCCCCCATGAGCTGTAGCCCTCTGCCATGTGCCACTCTGCCTTGTAACCTGCCAAGTATGGACTAAAACCTCCACAAACTGTAAGCGAAATAAACCTTTCCTTCCTTAATTTTGGGTGTCAGGTATTTTGTCCCAGCAACGGAGAAAAGTAACCAAGACAAACGGTAAAAATGAAAATCTCACAATGGACAGGTGAGGAAGTATGTGGGTTTTCTATGAAAAGGAGTAAGGAGGTCCCACTGTAGAATGAAGTTGAATAGGTAAGCAAGGAAAGGTGATTTTTTGTTTTGTTTTTTCTTGTTTTTTGCTATGTGTACACACATATCTGTGTGTAGTGATTGAAAGATATTTCAAATGCCAGTAAGCCAGCTGGTTGATCCTGTCAAGAGAGATAAATTGATAATGCAAGCAAAGGCATGCTAGATTATGTCAGGAATGCAATCTAAAAGTCTGAAAAGGATGTTGACTTTAGATCTCTGAGGTCAGAGATTATGCCTGCTCTCTTTAACTATTAAGTACTCCAAGCCCAGTGTAATGCTCATGATATAGTGGATGCTTAATAATTACATCAAGAAAATGAATGAATTAGTGAACGCCATGTTCAGTGGTTTTAGGCAGCATATTTTATCATAAGATCTTTCAGTCTGATTATTGCCTTTGCTATTTGGAATATTTTGGTGCTCCAGAAAGCCTGCTTAATAAAATACAAATGATCCTTAAATAAGCATAAGGGAACACGAGGGCTGATTTCTATTTCTCCTTGGTCTCAGTTCTCTCTAAACCTGCCTGTATCCTACATTATGATTGCAGTGAGCAGCTAGTTGTACAAGTACATCATGGAGGTTCCTGCTTTGGGGTCTTCACCACCTATGTTCTCTGTTCTTGCTAAACCTCTCTCTCACCAGCACATTGTTTGTGCCAGCTCCAGCTCACCTGTAGGACACAATTTAAGCCTCTTGAGAAGTTTTAACTAATTGGTTTTGTGATCTAGAGCTCTGTGCAAACCTCCTACACATGATTATTATATCATATAAAATTTATTAACTTGTTTCCATTATTAAAATAAGTTTTAAAGTAGATATACTTTTTGTCTCTGAATACTCAGACCTCAACTCAGCGCGTCTCCTTACAGCTGTTAAGTGAATCAATGAAATCTATAACATCCTAAAGACAAACATATTTCTTAATCAGAGAAGAATATTTACTCATTAAAAATCTTCAAACAAGGGGGCTGGGGATTTGGCTCAGTGGCACAACACCTGCCTTGCAAACACAAGGTCATGAGTTCGATTCTCAGTACTGGAAAAACAAAACAAACAAACAAAAAATCTTCAAACTTGAGAACACATATATTGAAATCCTCCTTGTATTTTTTATTGTTTTCTGATTTGAAAAATCAGATACTTCATGATCCCTTATCTTAAGAGTTTGTAACAGAATTGAGCCAGATTTTATGAAATATCACAGTATCACCACAAGTTCATGTAGGAACTGCAGATAATAGAATGTCCACCTGACATTCCTTCATTCTTTGTCAAATAGCTTTATTCACCACAAGAATGCAAATGAGACTGATGTGATCTTGATAAGACAAGGGAGTTCATGGAGAAAAGCACTCACAAGAAAACCAAAAAGACAGGAATGAACAAAGCTTTATTTGAGCCAGCTGATGGACAGTCTCTAACCAGGAGTCAGAGATGTCCACACCGATCTGGATCTCACCTTCAGTTTAAGCACCTTTTAGGTTTCCATAGTAATCACTGACTTGTTTTTGGGAATCTTAAAAGAATGTCACACAATTATTATAAAGTTTACTTCTACCAGAAGCTGTCAGAAAGCCAGATTCCAGATGACCATTGCAGTTTAACTTTTACCTACTTTCTAGTTTGTCCTGTTTATTCTGTTCCCATTTTATGACTCTGCTCTCCTTTAAGTGGGATGATAACTAACCAAGGCAAAGGAGGTGAACTACAGCTTAAGTGAATTTTAAGTGACTTCTCTTAAGATGGAGCTAAAAACAGAAAAATGGAGTCTCTCTTGCCCTGCCAATCTAAGAAGCTTTTGCAGGATAGTGTTTTTGTTAAGGGTGTCAGAGACCACACAGGAAATGAAGTGTATTTTCTACCCACAAGTTAGTACATTGAGTTAAATGAGAGTAATGTCCTGGGCAAATGAAATACAGTTGAAATCAGCTTAGATAGGAAGAGGGAGACTAACACAAGGAAGGCTTACGGCATAATGTGTGTTTGGGAAGGAAGCAAGCAGCTTCATGGCATAGGGAGCTGCAAAAGGGAACTAGCATAGCAGGAGAATGAAAAAGGACAAACTAGGCATAGTTCTTGTCTTAGCGTGGTTCACTAGCTTCTTGTAAAGACAGTGAAGTTTCTCCATCCCTGCCATCAAATTCCAAGTATATTCATACAACTCTTAATCTAATTGAAAGACTGACCTGGTACAGATGAAAAGCAACAGATTGATCTTTAAAGGCCTGAAATTCAGGGTTCAGAAATAACTAGTAGATAATAAGTTATCTGAAGAAGAGAACGCCTTAGCCAAACTCTGAAATTCTTTGTGTGAGATAACACTGTTGTAAAATAGAGGCTGGAAATCCTTGAAATCAACCCCTGCTTTGAGTCACCTATCCCTAACTTCACTTCCTAAATGCCTGCATCAAATCTCGGAGTAGTTTATCACAGCAAAGGCATGGTTTCTTAATCTCCCGAGACGTCTCCTGACCACTGAAGGCATAACGACTACATAACTTTCTGTAAGGAATACATTGCAGAATAATCCACGGATACCCAGGAATACTTGGATAAGCTGAGGTTTGAGGCAGTGGAGTCACCTTTTAAATAATAAAGACATTGTAGAGAAAAAAATTGCCCATAGTTGCCTGTCTTTGACTATTTAGATGCAAGTAACAGAAAGGAAAAAGGTGAGAAGAAGTGGATCATGCAATATGTTTGCTCATGGCGTCATTGGTATTTAGATATATTGAAGATATATAATAACAAATATATATGTTATGCAGAATTACATAATAGTATGTTATGTGATTGCATATATTATATATGATAGTTATATGTCATATATCACATATATTTTCTAATATATTATACATCCTAATGTATAATATATTACACATATTATGCAATTTTACTATTTTTATAATTATTTATTAGTTATATGAAGATATATAATTCCTGTGAAAGATATATAATATTTGTCATTAAAACAGAGTAATAGGAGAGAAAGAAAGGAAGGAAGAAAAATTGGTACTACGTTCTTTTTTATTGTAGGTAGCTAAAAGATATTTTCTTGAAAAGAAAATACTAAAGCTAGAAGGAAAGGTTTTGGTGAATGGAAACCACAAGTACAAAAAGGTAAGCTATCTTACAAATAAACTAAATAACAGTAAAAATCTTTTAAAACATGACAGTGTATGAAGGGCTTACTGTTTGCAACAATGTATACATGGAGATGTATTTGAAAAAGTGAATGATAGAAATTATCATTTCTAGTAGTTTATTAATCAATATAAATATGTTTAACTTTGTTAAAAGGGGAAGTGTAAACTAAATAACAAATCTATACCTCACCACTGGCTAAAAACAAGAGAAATATTACATACAAACTGATTAATAAATATCATTAATAAAAATGATGGGTTCTAAGACTTTATCTAAAGATTATCAGTTAAGTGCTTTTCTTTTGGAATCATATTTCAAGTAACCCAAATCACCCTATTGTGTAAAAAAAGATACCATTTAATTAAAAGTAAATGTAGAGGAATTGACAGACTTAAAAAATGTTTTGGAGCTTGTAACTTAATGATGGAGTCTGGCTATGATCGTTAAAGTTAGAAGTCATCCTACGAAATGCTGGTGAGGAAAAGAACATTGGCAGGATGACATGATCTCAACCTGTACCCACTTCTGTGTCTTAGTATTTCCAGAAAGAAGATGGGAAAGTGCTTCGTCTTGGAGGTGGTACATACGTGTACTTTGCAACATCTATGAACTATTTTTATTTGATAAATTGTTGAAACTGAATCAAGAGAAACATCAATCTTTAAATCATTTCTAGTTTAGATAAAATAATAAGGGTAAGGAAAGCAAAGAGATGTATTTTAAAATTGAACATTCTTTAGATCAACTCATTTTTAAAAGAAAATGAACACTATAAAAGAGTAAAATTAAAAGGAGATGACCCGCTCTAATCTTAGAGAGACTGATTTTAGAATATCCATATGTCACAGTGGACCTGGCTTGGGCCCTATTAAAGCAACCCACCAATAAAAAGACAACTGACGCATCGGGATTATGGGTTATATATTAGATGGCAAAAATGACCAATGTTGATTTTATTAAATGAGATAAAGTCACCATATTTACAAGAGAAAAATCCTCATAGTTTTCAGACATACACAGTTAAGCCTGTAGTCTTAAATAACATGATATCTAGGATTTCTTTTAAAATCCTTCAAAAGGAAAAAGAATAGAAATCAATCAATCAATCAATCAGTCAAGTGTGTCAAAACCTAAATCATTATTGCTTCAGCACATATGCTTGTGGAGTTGTTTTATTGTTATCATTTTGCTAATATTTTAGATTTTTAAATAAAGTTTATTAATGAAAAGAATAAAAAAGAAAATATATTTGTCTAAGACATCTTAGAATAAGAAAAGAAACAAGGTTTTCATGGAAACACAAGGCTCCAATTAGCAGTAAGAAAATGATGGTGACTTGTTTTGAAAACTAAAAGAAGTGCCTCACACTTCAAGCCATTTCTTAGGAACACCATTCATTGTAACCTTAGTAAATAGAAAGTGTTAAATAAATATGTACCCTGAGGCAATTTATATTTATTATGTCTATCCTGAAAGCCAAGAAACCAAATGCCCCCCCGAAAAAATAGATTGCATTGCATTTCTCCCTTAGTCTAGCACAAAGGAGATTGCTAAATTTTTGTTTCTCTGGGTTTTTCTTTTGCAACAAGCCATTTAAGTTTATTTGTTAGCAAAGCCTGGTCTGTGCTCAGGAAATCTCTGGGGAGGATTTGAGTTTTAATGCCAGTGAGTGGAATCATGGATGGCAAAGTTAAGCCAGCACTGGGCTCGTAAGAAATACTGAGCCAGATGACCACACAGTGTTGTAAAGAGGCCTGTGGTACGGTGAGTCTTTCTGTCTATTTACAATCAAAACTACACCACTGGATTTTCCTACCTAGAGACAAGCCACAGAGTGCAACATTTCCAAGAAATCGGGACCTGATTTATGCAACTGTCAGTCACTTCTAGAATTTGTGCAAAGCCTATCAGGATGGGTATGGAGGGCTTGCACTCAGTAAAACTGTAAAATTGGTGAAATTTATCTTTTAACTTTCAGTAATCTACTTGCTTCCTCCATTTCACCTATTTATTTTCAGAGCTGAGACTCAAACCCAGGGCCTTGTGCATTCTACGTAAGCACTGTACCACTAAGTTACTTCCCCAGACTCACTCTTTCTAGGTTATTTTTCCTTTCCTTCTGGTAAAATATATGCTTTCTGGTACCTTATGGCCTGTGACAATGACTAAAGGGAACATCTTTTCTACAAAGTCCCCCATGATTTCCTAGGCAACTATTCCTGAGACTATTGACATTTTATAAACATTAATTTCTGATCTCTAAGGTAAAGCAATATGTGGAGGAATTTCAGTTAGCTGGCAGATATTATGAGAAGAATTTCAGTTACCTAGTACATATTATAGAAAGAGTTTCAATTACATAATATATACCATAGGAAAAATTTCAGCTAACTAGTACATATCACAGGGAAAATAGGAGAAAACAAAGAGAAACAACATTAAGCAAAGATGATATGCCAGTTCTTCACATAAGCAATACGCTTCATCTTCACAACACCCTGTGGTGTAGATGCTTTTATTGTTACTGAATTAAGGAAATCATGGCACAAAGGAGAAAAGCAGCTCACATGGAAAGTCATTTTCAGGGCAAATGACTTTCGTTGGGTTGACCAAGCTAGGGATAAACAGGAACCAGGCAATGGGAGAGGCATTGGTTTGCAAAGCGACTCCCCTCCCCCTATGCCTGATTGTCCACTTATCTATTTACTACCCTGGCTAAATTAACTTTCTTGAATCATCCCTGCTATGTGTAGCCTTTGTGGGTCCTGCTCAGAATTCTTTTCCTAGTTTGTGTCTTTGAGCACAGTTTCCTGAGGTTTGTGCCTGAGTCAGCATACCAAATTTCCTGGTCAAATGTTGTGGCTCTGCATGACTGGGCAGTAAAATCAACTCTCATAACTTTTGGATGTGTATGTGGGTTATAGACCCCTTCACAACACAGGAAGTTCATCATTTTATCTCACTTTCAACCAGATCCCAATAGTGCAGTTGTTTCCCGTCTTGCCACTCCAGAGAGTGCAGCTTTTGCCAAGAAAAATCTTTCAGACCCCTGGGATGTGGGGCTACTTTTGAGCTCAGAGTCTCTGAGTGTTTTTGGCTCAGGGACAATATTGCCTGATATTGTTCAGCAGATATTTACTTGGTGGTGTAAGCTTCTTGAGCCCATAGGCTCCTCCTTAGGCATCCCCTTTTGCTGATGCATTAGCATGTTACTTACAGAATTATTTAAAATTTGCGCTTGTCCCACCCTGATTGCTCCCTGGGGATACAGTCTGGTGGCTGCGGCTGACTGTGTGCACGTGCTTTTTCAGACACCCAGGTGTGAGTGTCCTACCACAGCGCTCTTGATTGTCTTTTTCCCTCTGCCAAAACTTCTGATGGGAGCCGTGCATGGCAGCACATGTCTGCACTCTCAATATTTTGATAGGCTACAGCCCAGACAACTTGGTAACTTAGTGAGACCCTGTCTCAAAATAAATAAATAAAAAGAGCTTGGGATGTGAATCAGTGCAAATGTCCTGGATTCAATCTATACTACTGAAGAAGAAAAATAAAAACCTCTGACTTGTCTTCCATTTTTATTTATATTAAAATCATGTTAGAAGTTACTTCTTGAACACTTGCCAAGCAAATCCCCAACGTTTCCAGAAGGTATTTAGGCGTGAACTCGCTGAGGCTTTGTCTTCAAATAAGACCTGTCTTTTGGGTGAGAGCTCTGACATCAAAGCTGGAGGTGGGTACCTCAGTCCTGTTCTCTTTGAGTGACAGCTTTGTTGTATGGGAACCAAGGAGTGTCACAGCCAAGGTCTTCTCAGGTATCCTTCCTAGCATGAGCTTTCCCTACTGTGGAAGTTTGGGCCTCATGTCTTGGGAAGCACTTTTCCTCTAAAAGTAGAAAGCTGAATGGGGAAAGAGAGCCCCAGTCCTCCTGATGTGGCTCCTTGAAATAAAATCTTTGCAACATGGAGTTTGAAGGGTAATGGAACGCCTGTGACACAACCTCATGAGATGAAACTTCTGCTTTAGAATTCTCTTCTCGTTAGTACCTGCCCACAGCAGGGCATCTGGAGTAGAATGTCTACAATGTAGATCTGAAGGCTAGCAGAAGCTATGGAGAAGAAGGTCCTAGCCACACTGCTATGGACTCTTCTCCTTCCTGTTCAGATTTAAAAGATTTTCTTGCAAACATTTTTCTACTTGCTGCATTTGTCAAGGACAACTTTGTGAGACTCCAAAGAGTTATTTTTATTTTATAATTTTAACTAGTGAAATGAGTGTTTGGTTTTGCTGTCTTTCTTGTGTATTGCTAAAAAGATGGTTAACCAATTCTCTCATACAACTGTTCTGAAAATCCTATCTCCACAGCCAGATTTAAACCTGCTTGTCTCTTGCTCACTGTTTTCAAAACCCTGTTACTGGCTGGGCTGACTCGTCCACTAATTGAGTCTCTATATGCATCCAGTTACATTTGAAATAAAGTGAGAAAGAAAACGCAGAAGAAACTACACTGAAGATATCAATATGTAATACAGTAAGCATTGTTAATTCCCTACCACTCTGTTTGTAACTCTGTAATGTCTGTACTGATCCTATGCTATTTTGTAAAATGTTGTCAGTCTGTTAGTATTTTCCTCCTTTTATTTCTAAAATAAAAAAAAAAAAGAAAACGCAGAAGAGAGGAGGCAACAGCACATCAAAGGAGGGAGACAGGGTGTCAAGGGGAGAGAGTGGGAACAGCAGCAAGATGTAGGCATGCTGTAGCAGCCACTGTGAGTGGAAAAAGCCAGTCTATCGGACCATATTTGTTCCCATTTGAATCTAAGTAAGAAAAGTATAAGAGGTAGACATATTTCATCTCCTTTCCATTTCTTTAATAGGAAGAAAATGGAAAAGCAAAATTTCCCAAGGGAATGCCAAAATAAGCTAGCCAGGGGCTTAACATAATTACAGAGGCCTTGAATTGAAAGCTAGTTCTCCAGTAGAGTATTAACAAGGCAAAAGGAAAAATAATCATTCATTATTTCCATTTTCAACACTATTCTAAAAATCAAATAATAATCATCAGGTGAATAAATATACAAATAGGCAATGACTAGTTTATGCCTACAAATGGAATTCTGAGCAACACAACCTGCATCAGTCAGCCCAGAAAGCCAAGCTGGCATCTATACTGATTTGTTCAAGAAGCTGTGCTATTGTCTGTAGCCTCCAGTCCTTGAACCAAATAAGAATTCTTATCAAAATGGTTGTAAATGGCCAGGACTGGATGTGTGACTGACAACTTCCTCCTCAAAGGCCCTGATTCTACTTAGACTGGCTGTGGCTTGTCCATTCCAACATACCATTTTCTTTTTCCTTTTTCTGCTGTGCCAGTTAATCTTGATTGTTGACTTGAGTGACTTAAGGGACTCCTGGAGAGGCGAGCTGATTGTGAGGGGCTGACCTGCTGATGAGGGCACAGCTCGATGTGTTATTGGAAGGCAGTGCCTGGGCAGTGGAAGTGGGTGGTGGGCTGTGACCCTGAGGACTATACCTAGGCCCTTTTTCTTTGGCTTTCCTGTTGCCTGTTTCCCTGATACCATGAGTTGATCAGTGTTCCTCGGTCACACCATTCTGCCATGATGTTTCTGACTTGGAATCTGTCAAACTTGGACTGAAACCTGTGAAACTGTGAAGCAACATAAACCTCCCCTCTTTAATTTGCTTATATCAAAAATTTTATGCTAGTAATGGGAAAACTGTCTTATACATCCACTATTGAGGTTTGTTTTCTGCCTGGCAGAGTCGTTGCTAAAACAGATGGCTTCCTCCTTTGATGTAGTAAATATAAATAAAATTGCCTTGGTTTCATTTCTGTGGGCTTCCTTTATTCTCTGTGTTATTAATTAAAAGTGCCTTATAAACTATGAAACAAAATGTTATATCTGTCATTGTGGTTCTCTCTTTCCAAATTGTAGATCATAGTACTAGAAAGGACATTAAAAATATCCTAGTGTTTTCGTTGCTATTTTTTCTTCAAATTAAAACTTCATGGTTTTAAAAAGCCTAGGCCAACTATATCTTCATATCCTTCTAATTCAGACCTCAAGGTGCCTGCTCAGTAAGCTACCAGTCGAGTCTGATTCCTATAGTATTCAAATGAGAAATGTGAACCCTAGGGACAGGTAACCTGCCCAGAATTAACTACTCTTTAGTCACAGACTTTCTGCTCTGGTTCTCTATCAGAGACACTCATTTGCACACCCTTTATCAGGTCCTTCTAACCCTGAAAGAACTGGGTTTACTGCCAGATAAACAGAGCGGTGCATATTCACAGGCTGTCTGCAAAGGCTTGAGATCATATGCAAAGAAGGCAAGAAGCAAACATCCGACAACTGCGAAAGAAATGCACCTACGCTTTGCTGGGCAGAAGTCCTTTCATCATCAGGGTAGGTAAAGAGGTGAGGGTCACTAATTTCCTTTTTCTTTAAATTCAAAAGTAGTGAACATCTCCCTGGCTTCCAGTTAAAAGGAGGACAAGAAAGAGAAAGGAAGAAAATAGGCAAAGAATGAGAGGGGAGAGCGTGTGCTGGGCAGAAAGCTTGTCCGGACGCAGCACTGTCCCGGTGAGGGTGGAAGGGCTGATGTGTGGATGGGCACAGTGTTTTGGAGGCTAAGAAGGAAATGAACAACGCTGAACAGCAGTGCACTTTAAGCGGTGCTGATGGATTTGAGCAAAAATTGGCTGAGGAAAAGTGGCTGCAATAGATATGGCAGGCAGTGGCTCTGAGTGGATATCTAATTGGATTAAAGGGATCTGACTGCACAATTCTCATTATGCTGGTCCTCATGCTCCCTATCGCTGTCCTTATTTCTCTAGATGGAAGAAGGAATCAAGTAGGAATGGAGAGGAGTGTGAGTCCACACGGAATCATCTCTTGCCTGGATACACTGCGGGCTCCTTCTGTGGCCCTGTGTGCAGATTTAACACAGAATTAAAATTCTTTGCAGGGTTTTCTTTGCATTTTTTAATTTTAAAGAGAAAAAGAACAAAAACAAAATAACAAGAAAAAAACAACACAAAAACTGTAAAAATGATACAGAATTTCAAAACAAGATGATAGGAAACCAAAAAAAGGATTGTTGTCATACTTATTATCTTCAAAGTAGTTGCTCAGATTACCAGATATAGGTGTGCAAGATTGATCAAACAATTAAACATTAACTGTTACTTTTGAGAAACCAATTGAAATTAGTAGTATAATTATCTTAGCTATTGTATGTATGTGTGTGTATGTGTGTGTGTGTGTGTGTATATATATATATATTTTTTTTTTCCCTTCCTTCTCTCTTTTCTCTTCTCGACTCATCCTAATTATTTTTTCCTATTGAGCAATTTCTTTCCCTTTCACAATATCTATTGTACCTTTCAGTTTTACTTACTTCTTCAGGTTCTTACATTAGGGAGACAGTACCGTGTTTACACATGCAGGCCTGATTTATTTCACTTATGAGTATGGTCTCTAGTTGCATCCACTTACCTATAAAAGCCTTGAGTTTATCTTTCTTTATACCTGTTAGTATTCTATTGTACAAAATTATCACATTTTTCTTAACAACTCCTGATGGGCACTTGGGTTGTTTCCAAAATTTTGCTATGACAAATTGTGCCGTTATAAACATGGGTGCACACATATCACTGTGGTATGATGTTTTTAGTTCTTCTGGGAAAACAGCCAGAAGGGGAATAGCTGGGTTAAATGGGACCTCTAAACCTAATTTTTGAGGAATCTCACTACTGATTTCCAAAGGGGTTGCACCAGTCTACATTGTCACCAACAGTGGAGAAGGGTTCCTTTTCCCCCACAACCCCTCCAGCATTTGTTGTGGGTTGATTTCTTGATGGCACAATTACAGCTCTGATGCGAGACATTTCATTGGACTATGGAGTTTATATTTTAAGTTGATCCTTTAAATGATGTATCTTTTGTAAATGATGGGTTATGAATGAGGACCAGACACCTTTAGGTTATGCCAGGCTGGGCTGTCTAAGGCACTTGCTATTATTGTTGGGCTGCTTCTTAGTTAATAATGCTCATAGAGTAGCCTATAATTGAGCTTCTGGGTGACATTAATTCATATTCATTGTTTCAGTAAAGATTTATAGGTTTTTTTCCTGACTCATTTTAATAAACCTGCAAATTTTAGTCTTTTTTCTACTTCTTTAATAGTGCATGTGCAATTTCTTTTCATAGATTCTGTTCATTCTAGATTATTCTTTCTTCCAGTTTCAGGGGAACTAAGACAATCTTTTTGGATCCATCTGGAAGAAAGCTAAAAATATCCATTTTGATAGTATCTCATTTCATTTCATGAGAAAACATATCCAGAGATATTAAGCCACTAAGCCAAAGCCATGGAAATATCTTAGGCACAAACCAGACTTCAGATAACCTTATAACTGTATTGTCTTTAACTAAGAGGTCTAGCTGTCCTTGTCAGGAAAAATAACATTTGAATTAACTAGAAAAACATATATGTTTGGCGTGGCTTAAAATTTCATTTTGTATCAATTTGGCAATTATATGGTAACAATTGTTGTGACAAAATTGAAACAAACACTTGGAAATCAAGCCCTGTGAGAAATAAAAAAATTAGTTTTCTAATCAGTTAAGCCTTTGTAATTTAGGTGCTTATTGCTATTTTTGCACTAATTATAGAAGTCATTTGTAAGGTAGAAAAATATCTCAATCTTCATTATGCTTAGATGAACCATAAATCTACTTATGTTTCTGCCCATAGCAGAGTCATCTTAAATTATTAATGTATAGAGTTCATAACTTGAAATATTTTCAGAAAAGTGTGTGTGTATGTATATGTGTACACATTTATTTCTTAAATTTTCTTAGAAACTAAATAAAAATTGTTAATTTTTTTTTTGGCCAAAGCTTTCTACAAAATTTTATAATTGTTACTCAGCCAAGGATGTTTATTAAATAACCAATAGCATGTAAGATCAGATTAGGCATAAGGTTTTCTGTGTTCAGAAATAAGGCAACCTGAATGATAGAAGGAGAAGTTAAGTTATCATTAAATTGAGGGAACTCATCCATAAAATGATGAGAGCTCTTAAATGAGGCTGCATATTAGAACGCCTACAGAGCTACAAACAGAAATTGAGATTCTCAGGCCTCTTCTTCATACATGACAGTCGAGTATGGTTTGGGGGTAAAATCAAAGAAATTTAATTTGTCCAAATTCCCCTGGTAACTGTTATACACTGGATCCCCATATTGAATTTTTAGGGTGTATTACATAAAATAATTTTGTTTTCCTAAGGGTCAAATATATTTTAGAAGAAATTACAGTCAGTGCTTATTAAACATATTTTATACCATTTAATATCACAATGAGGACATTAAAATATTATTTCAGTTAATTTCCTCCAACTGTTTTCAGAAGTGTGTACTGTTATTTGAATTTTCTTAATAAGGAATTGAGCCTCAATAATGTTAAATAAATGGTCTGAGATCCCAAAGTTGAGATTCTGTATCCTATGGACTTTATACTATACCATGCTATCTCTTCACTGCTACAAGTATTTTTGAGTTCTCTGCTTCCTTAGCTATTCAACTATTTATTTAGAAACTATTAAGATCAGAGAAATATAACTTACTTATACAGGTTGATTCATTTCTATTAAAAAACAGTTTTAGCAAGAATACAAGTAAAATGTCTATCATAATTTTAAAATTTTAAATTAGTGGGTCTCCCAGTGAAGAACTAGATGCTTATCCAAACCTGACTGCTCTCTACCAATGATTGTGCAAAGAAGACCGAGCACCAAATCTTCTGAATAGCATTTATTTCCTCTCACATTCAAGTTGCCACCAACTGCACTATCATTGTGAGGTGATGCCAAATTTGGTGTGAATGACCAATAGCCTTTGTATCAGTCCCTTTCTGGTTGCTGTGATAAGATGCCCATCACTCACAGCTTAAAGAAGGAGAGCTTTATTTGGACTCACGGTTTCAGTCCACAGTAGGTTGGTTCCTAGGCAGAAAGGAGGACATGGTAGAAAGGCATGGCAGCAAAAAGTTGTTCAACTCAGGAAAGCCAAGAGTTAGAGAGAGAAGGGAGGAGCTAGGGACAAGAATATGCCCTTGTAGTTCACACCTCCAGTAACCCACATGACTTCAGACTACACCTTCTAACAGCCACTAGGAAATGACTAGTGGAGTAACCAGTGATGAGTATAGTGTTCCAATGATCCAATCACCTTGCAAAGCCATGAAATTTTGTGGGGGTACATTTTATAAAGAAACCATAACATTGTGTCCCTGGCTCTCAAAAGATTAATGTCTCTCTCACTATGCAAAATGTAATTAGTCAAATTCTATGAATCACCAAAATCTTGACATTTCTTTCTCTGCTGACAGTTCCAACTCCAAAGTATCCTGTGAGTCTCAAGACAAAACTTTTACCTGTGAGCCTCTGTAATGATAAAAATGTAAGGTAAATATTTCTACCTCTGGCACTGGGTAAGTATTCACATCTCAAAAGGGAGGAATAGAGGGTAGAATGGAATGGAACCAAAACAAAACCATAATTCTGCAGGACAAATATGAAATCTTGTAGCTTCATGTCCTAGGAAAGATTGCACTCTATATACTTGAAAAATCAGCACTACATGGATGGTGCTGAGAATAGCCACTAACTTGAGCAGTAGCTGAGCACCCCTTGGACCATGGCTATTGCAGTTTCCACATATATGGATGATTGAACTCTGGAATACAACTCCATAGGTGGCTATGAAAGAGCAGGTATCTCAGAGAGGCTCTTCTCAGATAAAATATTTGGTTTTGTGCCCTTCTGCCTGTGATGGCTACAGTCTTGCTAATTTTTTTTCAGATAGCTTCAAGCCATCTTTATTGTCCTGATGCAAAGTAATTGGCTCCTTTTTAATGTTAATCTTTTCAGTAGCAATGTTCTCATCAGCCTCAATTTTCCATATGCTTCTCTTCTGATGACACTGCAAAGGTTTCACTTCTGCTCTTAGGTCTTGATTCTCCTTGTAGATCCTTATAGATCTGGCTGAAAGTAGTCAGAAGCACCCATGCTACAGTGTCAATGTTGGGCTGCTTGAATTCACCTGCCAGATTATCTAGTCGTCGGTCTTGTCAAGTCTCAGGATATGGACACAATTAAGGCAGATTTTCTGCCAGTGTGTACCATAAATGGCTGCTAGTCCAACTACCAGTAACATTCTTATTCCCAGTTGAAATTTACTGAGCCTGAATTTTACTGTCTCCATTCCCATCAGTATTCTTGTCTTCTGAATACCATCCAGTATCACACGTCAAGCTCTGCCTATGGCTTATTTAGCCCATATCACCAAACTGTTCCAAACTTCTCCTGCCTTCCAGTTTCAAAGACTTCTAAACCACATGGTCAGATATAATCACAGCAATGACCTGACTCCTGCTGCACAAATCAGAGGGAACAGGGAACAAACACTGGACTCAGAGTCAGCATAGTTACTTCTTTCCTTGGTTCTATAATTCACTGGCTGTCTTTTAAACTCTATATGATATTCTTCATATCTAACATAAAAAATTTGACAAACATACCATCTAATAATTGTGATTAATATGTCCTAGAAAATATTTTTAGTATGGGTCTCTTTCAAAGCTCATCTACTTTTTAAACACACACACATGCACACACACCTACGCACACTCAAGAAAGGGAATAGCAGCTGCCTTTAGAATTGAGCTCTATCACTTCTAAATATCTGCTAATATGTGATCTGGCAAATGTTATGAATAAGATGTTTAGTTACCTTGTACTTTCAGCTCAGAAGTAGATGCTTTTCAGCATGATAGCTCATTGCAAGATATGAAGTCCCTTAGAAGAAATCAATATTAAAGAGTTAGCAGTGGAAACTCTGGTGTTAAGTGGCTAGGGGATGGTCAAGTTGAACTTTGTGGTAGTTTTTAGAAAGCTCTGTGTGCACAGTTGGTTGCTGAATCTGTTCTCTTCAATCAAGTCTGTGATGACCATATGCTTCATGAGTCATATCCATTCTGGTCCACATGGGTATCTATGTAGGTCCTTGTTCTAAGCCATTTGACTTATGCCTCATATTCGCAGCTCACACCAAGTCTTCCTTTGTGGGTTATGCTACCCTTTCTCATTGTAGACATAATTAACACACCTGTGGTGATCACTGACTTTATTGAATTCCAATATCAATCTGCCTCCTTTTAATTCTGATCTTATACAATTCCATGCTTCTTTCATATTTTCCTACTGTCTATATCTCTATTTCCATTCTCATGGTAATTCTCTTTTCATGTATCACTGTAGAGTAAACTTAAACTTATTGAGACATTTAATAGTAAACTTGGTGCCAAGGAAAAATAACATTTTCTTGATGTATTTGAAGGTACATATATTTCTAAAAATTTGGAGGATGTCCTAAATATATAGCTTTGCAAAATGAAATAATCATTTATACTTACAAGAAGTAACCACATTTTGATAAAAGCTTAATATTCAGCATAATGACAGATATCTTCCACTCTTGGAATAGCAACTTTCACTTCTGGAAAAATATCTCTGTGATCTTGCCCGACCCCTATCATTCACTAGTGACACTAATTTAAATAGTTTCCTTTTCTATCTGTAGGTAACATAGGCAGTGATAGGTATTTTTTCCTTGTTTTTCTATGGTTTAGGCCTGTGAGACTAGAACATTTTCCTCAATACTTTTTGCTTCATTTAAATATAACATTGTAAAAGTGCCCCATTGCCATTTGAAGAACTGTGGTAACACAGACAATGCAATTGCTTTGGTGAACTGACAACTAATTATCCAAAAGCAAAAAGAAGGTTTGGAATTTAGATAATGAAGTGTCGATCGGTATAATAGAAGTGTCACTTTCTTAACCCTTGCCTGTATTTGGAGGGATTGCAGGTTATTTGAAGACAGACTCCTGTGCATCTACAGCCAGAAACACTGCAGGTGCACACATCCTGTGTCTCTCCTTACGTACTTCAAGATTTTGCATGAACAGCAAAGCTACAATAACTGGTACATAGAATACCATCTGCGTTGATGGGTCTGTCCACCTGAAGAATGCTGTCATGTGCTGACCTTTAAATCAAGACTACAAAGCCTGCATCTACAACTGCATGTTTGCAGATAGCCAAGAGGAAGCTCCAGTGCCCTTGACATTGAACCCAGCCGAAATTCTAACTCCAGACCACTAAGCAAGGACTTTGAATGCTTATAAAGGAAAAACTTTCCATGAATATTTATGGGATGCTCAGCTTTGCATGAGTGAAAATGATAAGGGAATTCAGTTGATAACTAAGTTGGTTTAGTATTTGTATGTAATAATTTAAAAACACAGGAGGGAGAATGTCACACATTTTATTGAATAAGCCAGACATCACATCAAACATTATGTTTTGTATGCTTTGGCCCCTTCTATTTTTTCCTCATGCTGGAATCACATTTTAACTTCTTCCTCACTGTATATATGAGGAGTTTCAATCTCTACTGCAAAGAAAACCTTTTTTGTTGAAAGAAATGACATTTGCTTAAATTGAGTGTAGATTAGCAAAATACAGTGTCACATTGCTTCAGCCTGCATCCTAGGGGTGCCTTTGTGTTACTCGGGTGATAAAGACCAATTGGCAGTTACGATTATGATAAAATATGCATAAGGATATATAGTGGTTTCCTGAAGCAGCTGTAGCACATTACTGCAGACTGTGGCTTAAAGCAACAGAAGTATCTTGTCTTGATTCTGATGGCTACCAGTGTGAAAATGAGGCATGGGCAGGCCCACACTGCCTGTGGAAGGCCTAAGAAAGAATCTTTCCTTTCCTTCCATTTTTTGAGGGCCCCACACCTTTCTTGGCTGATCCTGCAAAGCTCCTGCTTCAGAAGGCTTTCTCCTTTGTAGCTATGTCTTTTCTTATTGGTCTCTTGACAGCACATGAATGTGGCATTGGATTTAGTGACCCCCTTCAATAAACCTGGATGATCATACCTTGATATTCTTTACCTTGTTTTACATGTAAAATCATTTTCCAAATTACAGTCACATTAACAGTTTCAGGGGGTTAAGACATGGATTTATTTGACAGAGAGGGAACTACTGTTCAACACACTGCAAGATGTCACAGCTGTTGCCTTTTATAAATAAATAGATGTACCTCCCAGGAAGAGACAAGCACATTGATCAACAACTGCAAATACTTGCTGAATACTAATTGCATCTATTCTTGACGTTCTTATTTAGATAACTTTAGCAACACAGAAGCCCTTATAGGCAAATATTACATAGAGTGATGTGAAGCTGTTGAAGTATTTGAAACTATCAGTGCACTGAAACAGAACGAATGCAGAAAAATCAGATTGAATATTATGTGTTTCTGCTATGAATAGAGGAAAACAGTAAATGGGCACCAAAAATGTACTGGAAGAGGATAGCACCAGAAAGCTTGCAATGTAGTTGTCTTGGTTACTTTTCTGTCATTGCTGGGACAAAATACCTGATGCCCAAAATGAAGGAAGGAAAGGTTTATTTAGCTCACAGTTTGTGGAGGTTTCAGTCCATACTTGGCTGGCTCCAAGGCAGGGTGGCACATGGCAGAGGGCAACAGTTCATGGAGGTGGAATAGAAAAGCAACAAAAGCAAGAGAGAGGAGTGGCAGATGGGCAGCCTCTTTCTCTTGATTACATATGCGAACTATCAGCCCCAGGGTGGGTGTAGCACTCACACCCATAATCCCAGCATTGGATCATGGATCAATCATAAACTCTAAAAGCCTACCCCCTGACTGCATGAGGCGTTTGGGGGACATCCAGATGCAAACCATAACAGTAGTTATGTTAATTATATATGTGGCTGCTTTCTTCCCTGCACAATTAACTAAATTTATATTTATATCTGGGCTGGGGATATAGTTCAATGACACAAGTGCCTGCCTGGCAAGTGCAAGGTCCTGAGTTTGATTTTGGGTACCAAAAAAAAAAAAAGTATGTGTATATCTGTAAATAAATAAATTCTACATTTTATAAAACTTTGTTCTACATTTTATAAAACAAATGCACATTTAAGAAAAAAGACAAAGACATGTAAATATCACAGAAATTCAGAACTTTAGAGCCAGTTGAGACAAATATTAGATAATCTAACTCACTTTTTTCCTCTGGATAACATGCCTGCTAGGAGAACAACTTACATGTACTTTTATTTGGAAATTTCTGGTGACAAGCATTTTGTTCCTTTATAAATCAGCTCATTCTAGTGTTGGATGCCATTAATATAAACATCTCTGTTAAATGAACTAGAGCGTGTGGACTTCAGAGTGAGCACTGCCCAGGTTCATAAATTCCATCACACATTGTGCTCTCTACAACTGTAGAGCAGCAAAGCACTGTGTTGGTACAGGGTATCATTCAAGTTGGATAAATCCTTCCTTGTCTTTCTTTTTCTGTTTCTTTTCCTCTGTTTTCTTTTCTCCTACCATTGTTTGACCTTTTCAGAGGTCAAACTTACATATTGACTTACATATTGTATATGGTTATCATGTCTTCTTTATCTTTTTCCCTGAAAATTGACTTGTAGAGTTCATCTTAATTTTTCATATTTTTGAGGTTTATGCTTCGAAGAAAAGAAAACCTGATAGCACTGTTTAAAATGGCTTTTTTAAACTGATGATTGATGGAGTCCTCATTCTCTCTCTGTCTTGTTCACACACACATACACACATCACACACATACACATGCACAAAATAAGTATGAGTTTGTTTTAACCATTCACTTTGAGCTATAGAAGTTAAGGGTGAGGGGCTGGAAAAAAATAAAATAATTTCTAATTTATACTTTATACCATTTAAGGTATCTCAGGTTTTTGTTTTTAAAAATGATGTGTTTATTTAATTCTCACCACAAATTTATACAACAATTATAGCAATACCTCTATCCTGGAGTCAAGTGGAATAGTTCCCTAATATGGTCATGCTCCCCTATCACTGGCCCTTTTTTGTTTTGTTTTTATTTTAAATTTAATTTTTGTATTATTGAGACGAAGTCTCTCTACATTTCCCAGGTGTGCCTGGAAAGCATGGGCTCAGGGCCTGATCCTGCCTTAGCCTGCAGAGTATAGGGGTTGCAGGTGTGCACCACCAAGTCATGGCTATCATTGATTTGTGTACACGTCATTTCTTCTGCTGAAACACTTATGCTAATCATCCTTTTGTTTTCTCATTTGCTTTGCAAACTTTCATTTATTATTCAGGTTTCAGAACAGATATTCTAGCTCCAAACACTTAACACCTGATTCCACCATTTGTGCAATGAGACACTTCAGACAAGTTACTAAGTGCTTGAGTTGACTTTCTTTTCTTTCTTTTTCTTTTTTATCGGGGGGAGAGGGGTGTTGGGAACAGGTCTAGCTATGTAGTGCAGGCTGGCCTCAAAGTCATGGTGATCCACCTGCCTCAGCCCCCTGATTGTGGGGATTACAAACATGGGTCCCAAGCCTGCCCTTGAGTTCTCTTTCAAAATGAAAGCAAATAGTGCACACTTCTGCAAGTGAGATAAAATACAGGTAAAGCACTTAGAAGATATGCAATGTTTGAGAAATGTTGCTCATTTTTATTAGACATTTCAAGAGTATGTTTCCAAGGTGGCATACAGCAGATACTAAACACTGGGGTTCAGCTCAGATATGTACATTTCTGTGAAACCCTATCATATTCTTCCTTTCAAACCATTTTACACTTTATCTCCTATTGTTTGGTAGCACCTCTTATCGATTATTTTATAGTTGTTGAATGTGATCTACAAACTTTTCTTCCTTCTGAACCAGTTTCTAGGTTGTAGGTTCTCTTTATTTAATATCCACCTCAGCATCCATAATGGCAATTGATTGTTGGCTTAATTAAAGAGTCAATAAAAATACATTCTATGGAACAGAAAATATGAAATCAAAATGTGGAAACAAATCTTTTTTTTTTTTTTTTGTTTGGTTATTTGTTTTGCCAGTACCATGCTGATTTTATCACAATAGCTTTGATGTATAATTTCAAATCAAGGATTGTGATACCTTTTGCCTTTCCTTTGTTGCCCAGAATTGCTTTTGCTCTTCTAGGTCTCTTCAGTTTCCAAATGAATTTTGTGAATGATTTCTCTACTTCTCTGAGGTACAGTAATAGTATTTTGATTGTGACTGCATCAACTCTGTATAACATCTTTGGGAGTAGGGACATTTTCACTGTGTTGGTTCTTCCTATCAATGAGCAAGGGATATCTTTCCATTTTCTGATATCCTCTTTGGTCTCCTTTTTCAGAGTACTGTAATTTTCAATGTATAAATCATTTCCTTCCTTTGTTAGACTGATTCCTATGTATTTCATTTGTTTGGATGCTATTGTGAAGAGTGTAGTTTCTTTCAGTGAGTTTGTTGTTTGTGTACAGGAATGCTATTGAGTTTTGAGAGTTTATTTTGTATCCAGGTAGACTTTAGGATCAGTGGAACAGATTAGAAGATGCACACACAACTCCAAACACACTCAGCCACCTCATCTTTGACAAAAGGGCCAAACACATTAACTGGAAGAAAGATAGCTTCTTTAATGAATAGTCCTGTAAAAATACTGAAGACTAAAACTAGACAAAAGCTAGACCCATATCTCTTACCATGCACTAAATAAAGTCAAAATGGATCAAAGATCTAAATAACAAATCAATATTAAACATGATCTAAATATTAAAACAAACACTAAATGTATTGGAAGAAAAAATAGGTAGAAATCCTGAAGACATAGGTGTAGGTGTAGACTTCATGAACAAAATCCAGATACATGGGAAATACTACAAAGAATCAGCACCTGCAATCTCATTTTATTAAAAAGCTTTTGCACAATTAAAGAAATTAATAGGGTGAAAATACAACAGACAGAGTGGGAAAAATTTTAGCCAGTTGTTCTTCAGATAAAAAACTAATATCTAGAACACATAAAGAACTGAAAAAATCAGAACCCTCCAAATTTAAAATCGGCATCTGAGATTAATACACACTTCTCAGATAAAGAAATACAAACAGCAAATAAATATATGGAAAGATAATCAACATCACTGGTGATTAAAGAGCTGCAAATTAAATCAACACTGAGATTCCATCACACTCCAGAAGGAATGGCTATCATCAAGAAACCAACCAATAACAAATGCTGGAGGGGCTGTGGGTAAAAAGGAACCCTTCTCCACTGTTGGTGGGAGTATAGACTGCTGCAACTACCGTGGAAATCATTATGGACATTTCCTCAGTGAGGATTAGATATCCTATTTAATGCAGCTATTCCCCATGTAGGTATATTCTCAGCAGAATTAAAAACATCAGACCACAGAGGCATATGTGCACCCATGTTTATTATAGCACAATTTGTAATATGTAAATCTTGGAAACAACTCAAATGCCCATAAGCTGAAGAATGGATTTAAAAAGAAGTGGTCTTTTTATACAGTAGAGTACTACTCAGCCATAAAGAAATATAAACTTGAGACTTTGATAGGTAAATGAATGCAACTTGAGACCATACTCATAAGTTAAATGAGTCAGACTCTCATGTGTAAACACTATATTGTCTCCCTGGTGTAGAAACTGAAGGTGTAAGTAAAGTCCAAACTGTAGAATAGATATTGTGAAATGGGGAGAAATTGTTCAAAAGGAATGTGGAAGTAGACTGGGGGATAGGAAGGAAGGGAAAAGAAAAAACATGCAAGATATTTATACTACTAGTTTCTCTTTGAAAAGAAAGAGAAACAATGCTTGTGCTAATACTGTTTGGAGTATTTTTATGCCCATATTTTATCCTCTGAATAACTACTTTGAGGATAACAATAAGCAATGTATTACCTACTGTTATCTCCCTATTATGTTTTTTTGAAATTTTATTTTATTTTTTCCATAAAATAAAAAAAAACAGTGGAAACAGGGTAAGGAAAAAGGTTAAACCTCTAAAGAGAGATGAACTTTACATATTAAACCAAGTGTTGGGTTGAAAAGTGCATAAACAGGGTTCCTTGCACACCAAAACTCAGCAAAACTGCAAAATCTTTCAGAGAGTCCCTGCTATGTAATCTATCTAATTTGGCCACAAAATGGGATTGCTTCCTGTCACAAACCAAGGGTTAACCTGGTACTGCCTTTGCACTGAAAAACCAAAAGGAGAAATTCTTTATTTCTCAGTCAGTTATTTAATGCCCAAGAAATAGAAAGATTATGCCAGGCTTTTTATGGGGTCCAAGTTATAAGGTATAAGCCACTGTGCATCATTGAAGTAGGGGAAAAACTGACTGGTCCACTGTGGGATGTTATTGTATTGATAATACAGTTATCAGTATGTGATGATTTCCAGATCAGGACAGTAAGCTGGAAAGGAACAAGAAATGTGAAATGTGTTGGAATTATTTTCAGACCCATTGCCTAGCTGGAAAGACGACCATACCTCATATGAAAAATCCAAGTCCAGAGAGGAAATAGAAAAATAAGTTTGTAACAACAGAAATACTAAATGAAGAAAAGGGACTGATTCTGTGAAAGTTTCCTGAAGTATGTGTTAAGAACAAAATGCCCATCTGTTTAGTCCTTTCCAAAAGAGTTCCTCTGATCAATAAGATTAAGCAAATGTGTTTGCTAGGAGTCTGTGTTAGAGACTTACACAACACACTGCACTATTAAAGGCTCTGAGAAGTCCACAAGTAATAAATCTTATGGTCCATTTCATCCCTGAAAGGTAGTGATGCGTCCAACATTACTCTTGTTGGTAAAAAATAAAATGGAGTACTAGACTCTACAATTCAATATTCTCAAGAAAAATATTGTGACTCTTATTTACTTTAAAATACAGTGTGGTAGAACATGATTCTGAAAAATAAAGTTGAGAAAAGCTGAGAGACACCTCCAGCTCTAGTCCTGACTGATATTTACCATGGAAAAGCCAATCTACTAGTATTACTTGAAGTGTGAACTCCAACACACAGGCAAGGAACAGTGGGTGGATCTACCTCTTGCTATCCTCATCTCTAAATGTCACGATCATTCTTGTTTGTATAGCTATATATTTAGAAAGGAGGTCTAGTTGCCACAACTACTCACCTTCCTTATCTCAATGAGCCCAGGTTTATTTCTAAAATTTTCACTTGGATTCCTCCCAGAGAACATGTAGATGTTCTCAACTATCTCCCAGAAAACATACATACTTGCTTGTATTCTTCATTTGCCTTGATCTTTATACTACAACTCTTTCATTCACCTTTTAGCTCAGCCCTTCCTTATTCATTCTCTCAACCCAAGATAGATATTTTTTAAAAAGACAGTCGATTTAAATTATAGAATAACTGAGGGACACTATTTTGCTGAGCTATGTCTGTAATGGAAAGACTTTCGTGCAACATTTTGATTTTGCTCTACATAAAAAAACTCATGAGGCTAAGATCCAGGAGACCTGGAACTCAAGGCTAAACCTGTCTACTAAGAGGTCTGTAGTGGTTGATTGATTATGTGAACTTGAGAAGTTTAGAAGCACAACTAAGTAATTGGCTCAGCAATTCTACACCCTAGGGTGGATTATCACCTAGATAACATAACAGGTAAATGAAGAAGGACAGTGGTACTTCCATTCCTTTTGGAGGAGCTCCAGTCTTCACCTTCAGCTTGGACTTCATCTCCTGGCTTCTAGTGCAGACTCTTCAGCTTCCACCTTGGATCCTTCAGCCTTCCATTGCAGACTCATCAGCCTCCCGGTACGGACTTGCACGGAACTCTGCAGTGAACTCCAGACCCTGGACTGATTCCTCAGTCTTCAGTGTGCAGACACCCTCTGCACAGTTCCCCATACAACTCTCTGGCTGACTGTCATAAGCCAATCTTGTAATTTCTCATAATTTGTACATCTTGTGTTATATTTGTTTCTCTAGTAAAACCCTGACTGATACAAGGTCACAAAAACTAGAATAAAAATCAACCCATAGCCCTCTGATTTATCATTTATCAAAAGAAAGAGTTAGCCAGCATATATAGGTTTCTCATTTTTCTAACATTCTCAATTATTCCTGAATGCTCAGGTAACAGTTTGGTATCTGATTTATGTTCCATCAATCAAATTATTCAACCATTCAGAGTTTGGCTCAGAGCACTATCCATGTAAAATTATTTTTAAAATGAAAAATTTGAAGATGGACAGCATAGTATTTAACTGCACAATTCTTAATGTCAGACTTCCTGACTTTGAATTTTAACCACACCATTTTATGGCTGTATCATACTGGGAAAATTATTCAGCTTCTCTGTTCTTCAGTTTCAGAAAAACACAGAGAGAGAGGGTAGTACAGTTAGTTGCCTGCTTCTGCCTTAATGACATTCGTGATTTAGCTGTAGGGTTATCAGCAGGAGGCACAGCCTCTGGCCTTCACAGACTCCCTCAGTGTGGGAACTGTGTGATTAAAGGCAAAGTGAGCATCTTTCAGGCCCCAGTATTCTCAGCAAGCCATACATGAAGCCAAATGTCCATTTTATCAGTGGAAGAAAGTGGCTGGATGGAAGAAGGCACCTTTCACTTCTTGGCCAAACCTGTCTGGGATTTGGTCACTGCATTGCACTGCCGTGCCGTGTGGAAAAGTGAAGATACCACAGCCATTAGAAAGGAGCTTGGGGAGAGGCTTCCCAAGTCCTTGGCTTTACTATCTTCAGTAGAGTAGATGGAAATGGGGAGAGAGAGAGTTGAGCAGGGTTTAAACACTGCTGGCTTTCACTTTTTTAACAAGTTTGTGCAGATTATTTTAAACAAATGTTTCTCCATTTGCTCTATGTTCAATATATATGATTTTCTTCTTAAGTTTTCACTCATCTGTGTGTTTCACTGGGGAACAAGGACACGGGCTTCCTTGAGCTCTAATTTTGGAAGTAAAACCATTTCCTGTTCTGCATACATTTTAGATGTGTGCCTTGTGCCCATATTTTATCCTCTGAATAATTTTCACTTTTATCATTAGTGCCACAATTTTCACTTTTATCATTAGTGCCTATTAATCTTACAAATTGTTAACTTTCAGCAAATGTCATAATTAAAAATATTTTTGCAGTAAAAGGAATTACCATTAGTCCCCCTCAAATTAGTTCCCCTCTCTTTGAGTGCTCTTATATTGTTCTTGCCGCTCTCTGAAGCAGTTCCGGAAATCCTCGTTTGGGAGCGAGTTTATAAGATATGATTAAAAGAATGTAGTGAGTGCTGTTGCCAAGTGCCGCCCAATGGACAGGGCAGCTCACATGAACACGGCAAGAGGTGTGTCCTCATCCACCTCATCACCAGCTCCGGCACTGTGGGGCTTCTTGGTTCTTCCCCAAAGTCACAATGACCAACAAATCAATTCAGGACACAGAGGCAGCTATGACAGCCCAGCTAAAGACACTCACTGGGGAGCATGCCCAGAACTGCTTCAGAAAGTCATAAGCACAGTAGGATAAGTGTGCGTGAAGCAAGGGGGAGGATTTTGAAGGGGATTATGGGTAACATATCTTTTTTCTATAATGATCTTTCACTGTATTTTGCCATCATATCTGGAATAATAATCACACATCAGAATTGCTTTTAGAAGCTCTTAGAATCATGACCTTTTGTTTGTTTATAAGGATAATGTTACACACAGTTCACTAGTATTCTCTAGCTATATTGATTTTTCATGTTTTGGAACACGTTCAGTAGGACTATTAGATTTATTTGTCAGGTTTTTCTCCCCCTTTCCATCCCTTCCTCCAATAATCCTCAATTGCTTAAAGGCAAATTGTCTTTCCTAAATTAAATTTGTATTTTGAGGTGATTATAGTCACATGTGGCTACAAGACAAAATGGAGATAAATCCCAGGTATGTTTTATCTAGTTTCATGTAATAGTAACATCTTCAGAAACTTTGGTACAACATAGCAAGCACAACCTTGAGACTGATAAAGACAAGATGTTGGATGTTTCCTTTGCCTTCTTATCGCCATTTCCCCTTCCATCTGGGTCTCAATCCTTCCTTAGCCTGGGAACCCACAAATCTCTTCTCCATTTCTAAGCTTTTGTCACTTTGGGAATGTCATACAAATGAAATCACAGTATATGTCATCTTGGGTTGACGTACTTTCACGAGTAGAATTCTCTGAAGATTTATTTAGGATTTTGCATAGTACAAGTTTCTTTTCAATCCCATGGTACGAATATACAGTAGTTTGCTTAGCCACTCACCTGTTAAAGGGTATTTAATTTTTTTCTGTCTTTTGGCCCCTATACATGTTAAAAAGCTATTATAAAAATTCACACATGCAAGCTTTTGTATGAATTTAGGTTTTGATTTGGCGGATATGTTGCCGGGGGTTCAATCAGTGGGTCTCACAGCTATTGTATTTTTAGTTTTTAAGAAATTCCAAAAATGTTTTCTAGTATAATTTTTCATACTTGCCAAGCTTCTCTTGAGTGACCAAATGTTATGGATTGAATTGTGTCCCCATCTTGTAATTCAAATTCATATGTTGAAGTCTTAATCTACAATGTGGCTGTATTCAAAGACAAAATTTTCTAGAAGGTAATTAAAGTTACATTACCAAGTGGGGGCCCTAATTCCATGGGACTATTGTTCGTGTTAGAAGAGAAAGAGACGAGCTCTCCCTCTGCTCCTCTGCCCAGACACAGAAGAAAAATCTCACACAGTCACAGTGAGGAGACAGTTACCTTCAGAACAAGAAGAGAGACGGTACCGGGAACCAAATCGAGTAACACCTCCATCTTCACATCGCAGCGTCCAGAAGCGCAACAGCTAAACTTCTCTGTCCAGCCTACCTTGTCTGTAGTATTTAGCTAGCGTAGCCCTAGCTGACTAAAGCACAACCTTCTCACAATCTTCTCCCGTTCTTGGTATGGTCACTCTTTTATTTTATTCCTCCTGACCTATGTGCAGTGATATTGCATTTCTGCAAAGGTTAAGGAGGCAAATGTATTAATTTGCCTTTTTGAAGTGCTTCACAACGTTGAAAATCTTCTCATGTTTGTTTGTATTATTCTAGAAATCTCTTGTGGTGCAATGTCTTCTCTTGGCTTTTGCTCATTCTATGACTGGATTTTGTTTTCATGATTGAATTTTGAAAGTCCTTAATGTGTTCCTGATATGTCAGCTATGTGTTTGTCAAATGCTTTCTTTTGCATTGTAGCTAGCATTTGCTATTTTCACAGAGGACAGTTTTTAATTTTGATAAACACAAACTACCATCTTTTTATAAATCATACTTTGGGTGTCACCACTAAGAACTCCAAGCCTTCCCCTAGATCCTAAAGAATGTGTCTTATCATATTTCCCAAGTTTTATAGCTTTATATTTTTATGTTTGAACCTATGATCCATTTTTTATTTTACAGAGAAAAAGGCCAATAGTACAGAAATTTAAGTTAATATTTAATTTAAATATAGAAAGTTAATATTTTAACATTTTAAGTTCATATTTGGATAAAGCATAAGACAGTTTGAAGTTCACTTTACCACCTATTAATATATTTATAATACTTATCTGTGGTCTTTGTTCCTGGTTCCTGGCCTACGGGAGCCTGGGAAGGACATGCTAACTTTCTGCGTGGTCTTTATGAACATCACCACCCCACAGCAGAGCCAGCCAGGTTATTTCTGGGAAGTGGTGAATGCTCATGCCCTGAACTGGGTTTCCTCTAACACAGCTTTTTGGAGGAAGGGCACTTCAGTAGGTATCTGGAAGAAAGTCTCCCTTATAATCTCCGTCACATGTTTCTGTGTCTTTTGCTTTGAGAAAGTCAGGCTTTTTTGAGGAGGGAGTGTATGCATTTATGAAAATTTCTGGATTATTGATTGCTTCCAATCTAGGTCTGACATAAAAAATGCACAGGGAACTCACTGCTCTGTTTCCTCCAGTTTTAAAATTTCTAGCTGTCTTCCTTTTTTTTCCCCTTTCAAGTCATATGTTTTTCATATATATAGTACCCAGGGTATTTGTTGTACACAAAAAGAATAAAAGAGAGAACATCTGCTCTATCTTCTTAGAAATCAAAGTCTCTGCAAATGTCATGTGTTCATTTATTGACTTAGTTTTGCAGTACTGGGAATTCAACCCAGGCCCTTTGCACTCAGCTACATTTTCAGTTCTTTCAAGTTTCAAGTGAAAGTGACAGCATCTCACTAAGTCACCCAGGCTGTGCTCAAACTTGCAACCTGCCTGCCTCAGCCTCCAAGAGGGCTGGAATTATGAACATGCACCCCATCATACCCAGTGCAAATCCTGTTTAAAATAGGATGAGTGGACATTCCATGCCTTATAAATACCGAGAAACAATTTTTTTTGTTTATAGAACAGGGCATTTGGGGATCTTGGAGGTGGGAATCCCCACGTTTCACTTATAGAAGCTGAAAGCTATCATCTGAGTATGTGTACTGTTTCTCCAGATGCCATCAAGGAGACTGATTCCAGATTAAATTGTTCACACAAAAAGGTTAAGAGCTTGTTTTCTTAGCTCCTGGTATTACGCAGAGCCCAGGAATAGCGTCTGCAGGCTGCTCTGGTGCTCAGTGTTGCTAGTGGCTCCCATGGTTCGTGACTGGGTTTTCCCAATAACAAGATTTTAGTTGGGTTCCGGCTCCCTACTTGGTCCTTTATTATTTCACTGGATGCATCATTCATCTTTCTCTTATGTTTTGGGATCTCATTCATTTATTTTCTGTTTCATTTAACCTAAGACGATACCTGTCGCTTGCAATTAAAATCAAGATGTCCACCACAGGGACTATGAATGATTTAAACATAAACCATTTGCAATGATTAAAAATTAGATTTCTCCCCTTTCAAAGTTCTAGTCGGCTGAAATACTATTGAGCAAAATGCAGTTTTACAGAGTAAAACTGTATTACCACCAGAAGGAGTTGCACTTGATAATTCCTGCTTGAGAGATAGGAGACAATGAAAGATTAAATAAAAAGAAAGAGTTCCAATTGGAGAAGCAAAACGTCCAAACCTCAACAACCCTTTTAATTTATCCTTTGTTCCTTTCTAGCACAAACAGTACATTATTATGTTCAGAGAAACCTCCCTTTGTAGCATCAATTATTGTTTCAACTCATAAAAAAGTACAAGAGAAGATTCAAGAATACATTTTACTCCTCCGAATGTGTCTACTGTAACTGCAAAAGAAAAATATGCAAGGAAAGTTGTCAGGGTGATGCTGCAGTAACAATTTCTAAATGATCCTAAAGTTTTCAAGAGAGGGTAAAAAAATCCAACAATGGGTGCCTATCAAGCCTGCTACTACATTCTGAGTCCAACCGTCAAGAATTTAAAGTAAATAAGTGAATATCAGTGGGACCCCAGGACACAGGAGGGGTTCAGAAAATAAAACAGAATCCCACAGCACAGCCAGAAGCCAAGTGATTCCTTTACAAGTAAATTCCTTTCAGCAAAAAGCTGAGGCCTGATTAAAGAGTTTTCCCAGTTCAAAGGCAGGCAGAGAGCTGAGCTGCACACTGTAGATATGGATAACTCATCAGAACTGTCACTATATTTGTTTGGAAGCAGCAGGCCAATATGGAATACCTCACCTGCACCTCTTGCAGTGGTTGTTATATTTTCTTGGTTGGCAAATATTTTAAAATTAAAGTTGCCTTACAAAAAGATACTTCTTAAATGCCTTTTAAGAGAAGGCAATATTTTTTTTTAACTTTCTCAAGTATCAGAAAAAATAAAATGATTCTTCATTCTTATAAAACACATCTCAGTGCATGACTTTACATTTATTACATCATTCCTAGCATATAAGGTAGTCAGGGGTGGGAAAAAGAAGATAATGTATTTATTGAGCACATTGTACGTATTAGGTAACATATTTCATGTCCTCATATATTAACCTCAAGTTTTTGACTCATTGATGAAAATAAAGAGCAGTTAACTACCCCTTCCAGATTAATCTGATCTGAATCTAGATAATAAATACCTGATTTCCAAGTCTATGAGACTTTTTTCAGATTCTGCTGTGACATTTCCTGGTCCACATAATAGGAAAATAATACCATTTGCGAAAGAATAAAGAGACTAAACCTATGTTTTACTGAGCTTCTACTTGAAAAATGATTTTGCCTCTGAGTGCAAATACATAGGAAAGAGTTTCCATACCACCAAGAGAACAAGCAACTTGACTGGGAAATTCAAGTCTGCGATTGTGATAACTGATACCACATAGAGCAAGCAGAGCTCCCTTCCAGGGTTTCAGGTCAGAGCAAAGCCAGCCAGGCCACATAGTGGTGTTGTGAGAAGCATGGTTAAGAGAAGCCCCCTAAACCACGTTTACCACTGGCCATGCTCAAGGATGTGGACAAGTCAGTGACTCTTTCCAGGTTTCAGGGTCCTCGTCCACAAAACGTTCCTCAGACTAGCTCACTGGTTTCCAGTCTGAAGCCTGGGAAAGTTAAGAAGCTTAGGAAGCCTGATAGGAAGTGTGAGGTGACAGGAAACTGACAACAATGGGAAATTGCAGAAACTCTCACACTTCTCTTCTTGGAGCATATTTTTTCCTGTGTGATACTCCTTTTTATCTAGGTCTCGATCTTGTTCCTCTTTCTGCCGACTTCAGTCATCTCAGTCACAGATTATGCATGTGTACATCACCCTGCCAGTTCTCCAGAAAGAACAGTAGGAGACAGAAAAATATCTCATATATATAGTTCTCATATGTACCATATGTACATATATCATATATATGTATGAGTAAGAGTATGAGAATTGACCATATTATAACAGAAGGCAGAAAGTCCCACAATAGGCTTCCTAAAATTTGGAGACCAGGAGATATAATTCAGTCTGAGTCCAAAATCTGAGAACCAGGGATCTGCGAGTGGAACTCTCAATCCCAAGGCAAAGAACGGGGACCTGGAACACTGGTGTCTGAGAGGAAGTTGTGATATAAGCATCTCAGCTTGAAAAGAGAGAGCAAATGAACTCTCCCTCTGTCTTTTGGTTCTACCCAAGAAATCAAAGGATTGGGTGATAGACGGCTTTCCTAGCTGGTGATGGAACATTTTTTCTCAGTCTATTGATTCAAATGCTAACTTTGTGGAAGCATTCTGACAGACATACCAGAAATAATGCTTTTGTCATCTATCTGGGTATTCCTTAACTGCACCAAACTGACACATCATTAAGCACTTAACTATCATAACATATACAAAATATATGTATATAACATATACAGATCTAGGAGCTATCATTCTAGGGAATTATAGACATATTACTTGTTGCTATGGTTTGGTTAAAAAATATTCCCCAAAAGGCTCCTGCATTCAGTGGCAGAGTTTTAGAAGGTGAATAGATTATGGAGTACTCAGCACAATCATGAATTACTCCATTACTGAATTCATTACCTGAATGGGTTTTTAGTAAGAGGGATTTGGTTGGGAGTAGGTCACAGTTGGAATGAGGGGCACATTCATCTGGAAAGTTATGTCCTGTCCCTACTCTCTTCCCTTTCTCTGGCTCTCTTCCTGTTCTCTCTGTTTCTTGGTTGCCATGGGGTTGGAAGCTTTTCTCTACCACTCTATTTCTGCCTTGGTGTCAGTAAACCATGGACTGAAACCCCTGAAACTGTGAGCCAGTATAAATATGCTCTACCTTGATGTTGTTTTCTCAAGTATTTTATCCATGCAATGAAAAGCTAAGTAATATAATTTGTCTATGCAAGCTACAAATAGGTTTATCTTCTCAATAATTTCTGGGTTTTATCAAGGTGCTCTTGGTCAGCAATATGACTAGACCAAAATGCACTTGTCTGTGAGAAAACAAAAGAACTGGCCATCTGTTGTGATTTCTGTGTGATGCAAAGAAAAACACCTGAAACAGAGATAGAATGAAGTACAGAATTTAAATATCACATTTAATTTTAATTCTAGTCATATGGGGATTTAGCTCAGCAGCACAGAACCTGCCTGGCAAGCACGAGGTACTGAGTTTGATTCCCAGTACTGGTACTAATGTAGGACACACTTGGGCTACAGCTCTTTCCATTCTTTTTTAATTCTATTTCATTGTATAATGCATAGAAATGTTCAGAAATGAGAAAGGCTTTCTCAAAGATTTGATATAAGAACAAAGATTAATTATGCAGGTAAAAATGTGTGTGTATTCATGTACACCAAATCCAAAAAGGACACCACCAACAACAACGTTAGACTTGTTGATAAATCATTATTTTCAACTGCACACATATGCAAACACTTATATCCTCACACCCTATGTTTTCACAAAACATCCAAGCATAAAGACACCTGCCAGCCTTGAGACTAGCACACCCTGTGACCTTGAGATAATTATATCACCTTGCTAAGCATCAGGTTCTGATCTATAAAATGAAGACATTGAACTAAATTTTTTCTTAGCTGCCTGATAACTCCTCACATCAGTAGATAACTTGTTCATTGTTACTCATCTTGATATTATTTCCAACTGAAAAATCAACAGCTTTTTTTAGTAGAAAAATAGTCTTTGTTATCCATTAATTGAAAAGAGGATGTCAGAAAGTTGATAAATTTGAGGATGAGAGAATTATAATCATCTCAGAATTCTCTACAGTTATATCTACTACCAGCAGATGTTCATTCTCTTCAGGCTTCCAGGTCATAGGATTAGAAAATTGAACAATGTAGACACTAAAGGACATTTCTTTACATGGAATTTTCAATTCAAGGCAATCAAGGCTTGAACTCTTTGATTTCTATCCTCATAGCTGTTCCAAATGAGTTACTTCTAGGGAATATAAAACTGTTGACTGTCAGGTGGACTCTGAATAAAAGAACATATGGTAATTTTCCACTATAGAGAATGGGATTAAAAAAAATTTACATCTTCACTGTTGCATTGTTGTGCAACAAACTTTGTACAAAACTTTACATGTACATTTCAAAAACACCTACAAGTGTTACATTAATGTTGTTACTGTATTTTTAGTAATTGCATTTGAGGACAAATTAGAAAAACAATAACACAGCTATGTTGGCTTTACAGGAAGTCATAAGCTAAATAGCCATCTACATTCAGGAGAGGACAAAGTTTCTCCTTACCCCTTTCCAATACAGCTGTGTGCTTCTCACATGAGAAAAAGGGAAAATATCTTCTTACACTAACATCACCCATCTGTTTGTGGTGAAACCTCAGGGGCATTAGAATCTGTTTGATTTCATGTTCAAACAATTTATAATACTTGAATCATTTCCATTGTAAACAATGCACTAAGAAAAATCCATAAAATTTGGGTAATTTTATAGATTTCCAAGGGAACTACCTACAAATCTGTGATTTTATTAACATATATACCCTGGTGTATTTTTTTTATCGAGAAGGTATATTTCTTCATTACACATTGTCTTCTGTTGGTAAAAAGGTGAGCCCATACCTGATTAATTTTAATATTGACAATACAAACTTCAGGAGAATGAGCTGTAGTAAAATGTTTGTTTATTGTACAAATTAAGGAACAACCTCAGAAAAACACAGGATTGGAAAACTGGATTTAAGCATTTGCTCTGTAAATAAGGCATTTGTTCCTTCCTACAGCATCATTTGTCCCTCTAATATCATGTTAAATCATCCACAAGAGGAAAGGGATTTGAAAATCCTGAGTTCGCTTTAGCTCAAACACAGTAGCCTTTGCCAGCTTATCCTTTGGCCTATTAAGGTGATGAGCTAGATCCCCTGGACAGTGTCCAAAGCCAACAAGGAGTAGATTGAAAGATTCTTCCCAACATAAAAGAAATAATAAAATTGTACACAGGATGCTACAAAATGATATTGAAAGAGACAGAGGCAATTTCCTCACTCAGGGAAAATAACAAAATAAGCTCTGAAGAGAAATGCAGCAAGGGCAAGGGGATGAATGTTAAACGGAGGTGTGAAGACTGGCGCTGCGGAGGGAAGTGGTCTCATACACAGGCCGTAGAGAGTGGAAGTGGACCCTGAACCCATGAACCAAATGTGCAAAAGGGAGAGAGCGGCCCTACATTTATCAAAACATGCAGAGTCCCCTTCTCCCCTTCCCCAGGCATACGGAACAACTTTCTTGGCTAACAAAATATAATCCCTGAGCTCAGTTGTATCTCAAGGCCCAGGACTGTATTAGAAAGTCTTTCCAGGCTTGATAAAGTCACCTGAATTCCAGGATTCATTTCAAGATGTATTGGCCAGTGGGTCCATGTAGAAAAACCCAGAAGTTGTGTTTGGATTTACCTTTAAAGGAGAGCCTATTGATGCTTCCTAAAAGCAAAATGTTTAATTCTGTTGAGATTTTCTCTGAGAAACAACTTTTGCCCTCCTTTCTTGATTTCCCAGCTTGACATGTAACTTCCAAACAAGGTTTAATGGCTTTAGCCCCAACTGTTCTTAATGGAGAGTGATCCCAGCAGCAGTTTTGTAGAAAGAGGCAGGCATAGAAGGAGTTCCAAAATGCAGGGCTTTGGATGGAGTTTTAACTCACATTTGGCAGTAGGAAGCTCTATGTTCACAATTTAGCCCAAATTTAACTCCAGTTAAATTTAATCACTTATCCTCTGCGATCCGCAACTTTTTAAGTGAAGGTCTATTCCATTCTCTAAGGAAACTTTCTGCTCCCACATGGTAGAAAGACAAATGACATCACAAAAATTTAAATATGGAGAAGACATTTTAAAGCTTCATGCCACTGGACTAACCAGCTAGTATCATCAGTTACCATGGTTATAACTGTAGCATGGTCCAGTAGGTAAGAAATAGAGGTAGGCAGGATGCCTTTGTTCCAATTCCACCTCTATCATTAGCTCACTGAACTTTCCCAGAAATTGAAATATTGCAGTCCTCATTTCTCAAAGAATTTCTTCATCTTTGGATTTATTGAAGGCATATGTGGAACAAATGAATATGTTTTAAAAAGTCGGCTGGAAAACTTACTTTAAAGATTACTGTATCATAATGCTCTTCAACCTAAACAACTCAAAATCTCTTCTTATGGAGGCTTCAAATCCTTTTCTTCTAGAATGTTCTTAGGTAATTTGGTTACGTGTACATTGGATTCATTTTGATTAAACAAGCTCTGTCTCTACTTAAAATTTTAAAAAGTATATACTCTGTAGAAAAAATACCAAGAATATTTTAAAAACAAACAAACAAAAAAGACTAGAAGAAACCTGGCTTCTTCCATGAAATCACACCATTTCAAAAGACTTTTGTTTGTTTCAAGGTGATAAAGATGGAGCCCAGGGCTTCACCCATGCTGTGGACAGGGATGGGAAGTACTAGAAAATCTACATATACAAGCTGTAATGAGAAATATACAATGAATATTTAATTTTTTAAAAATTTCAATCCAGTGGAAGACATAATGCATCAATTCCCCTCAAAATGGTTCTCATCATTTAAAACACACTTATTCCTTCATTCTTGTCACCGGTGGAAGTAGTTTTGGACTTTCTCTTTCCTGAGTGACTATAGTTGTGCTATTGTAGCTGCTTCCACGTCCTAAATTAATTCAAAGTACTTAGCTTTCCTTTTGACTATGGGGAAGACTCAAAAGCCATGGTACCCAATCCACTGAGTAAGGCAGAGGAGGATGTACTGTAGTGATTTTAGGAGGTAAGTTTTTGTTAGATGTCATTTGGCAGCAGGATTCCCTCTACTTTTGATCACACCTACTAAAGACACTCATGAAAGAAGAGTTCTGAAAGTGCTTCAGAAAGTGGTAAGAACAAGAGGATAGCAATGTGTTTTTACTGTTATGTTTTTAAATTAAATGTTTCCCACATATTTTGATCACTCCTTGTAAGAGTTTCCTAGACTCTCAGAAGACATCATCTGGTCTGAGTAAAGTTTATGTGAATCTTGAACCACCGTGCAATTAAAGGTTTTCACATCAATTTTTGATTTCTAGCTACAAATTGATCCATTTGAAAAGTGATCTTGGGACTTAGACTCTAAAACTTATTGAAAACTTATTACAGCCCTTACAGATTTACAAATATTTATTTTAACTAACTTGATTCTTGTCACAATGCCATAATTAACTAACCCCAAATTGTATACCTCTTTAAAAAGTAAAAATTTATGTTTAAACTTTCTAATTAAAGAGAATGACTTAAGTTCCCTTATTCTGAAGATACTGTACTTTATGTGTTGTGAAGTAATTTTGTGTTTACAAGCACTCTAAATCTTCAAATTCTCCAAAATGAACACAAGCTGCTTGAAGTTTTTAGGCATTTGGATCTCCCTCATAGAGAAGTAACTAAAGGAATATCTTATCTAGTCTCTAGACAGTTGACTCATTTTCTATTTGCATAGTAAGCGATTACTATATATATTTCATTTCTGAAATCATTATTTAATTGCACAAATGTATGAGGTGCTGTGTGATAACTTGAGATATATACATCATGTATAATGATCAAATTAATATTTCCATTTCCTTGAACAGTGTGTGTGTGTGTGTGTGTGTGTGTATGTGTGTGTGTGTGTGTGTATGTGTGTGTGTGGTATAGTACTGGGAATTGAACTCAAGTACCATTGCCCTTTTTATCAAATTTAAATAATCTTATCTAATCTAGAATAACTGGGACTGCAAGCAGGTCACACTGCATCAAACACATTTTAAAAAATTGTTTAACACATAATTTTACATAATTATGGGTTGATAATCATTTACAATTTCTAACAGATATACTTTCTCCTATTACATGCACAACATAAGTAAAATAGTGATAGAAATACATCCCAGGGATCAGTCTATACCATTTCCCTTAGAATTTTTGGGTCAATTATTTGGTTAACATGACTATATCACAGTACTTTGATGTTGAGAAATGTAGGCCAGGCCTCAAAACAAAAGAGCTGGTGAAAGTCCAGGAAACTATATACCTTCAATGTTAAAAGTGGAAGCCAAACCTAGGTTAATCTTACCATGTACCTCAAATGAAAATCATGCAGATGAAATTGAAGAGTTGACACTAGAGTAAATGAGGATTTACAGTAGCATAAAAGAGAAACAGGGTCGTGGGTGGAGAATATATTAAACTCATACTAGGCTGGGATTTCCAAAGTCACACCATTGCAAATGTCACCTAGAAATAGAATCAGTGGACTTGACCTCCCCGAGATTCAAAATCTCCTATGTCTCTAGTCAGAATCACGAACCTTTCATAGTAAATATGGTCACATATCAGAAGGAGGGAAGTGCTTGTGAGAGAATCTAAATCTTCCAAGAAAGAAAGTTGATAAAGTGTGGAAGAAAACACCCACAACTGGCAAGTAAGAGCCTTAGATAACGAGTTTTCCTGTAGGATTCATTGGTGATGACTGCTTATGCAAGCCATTGGTCTCCTCTGGCATGACTCAATCACCTTGAAATTACATATCCTTCCTGCATGCTCTGATGGCTTAATGTGAGGTTCATGTAAGAAAGCAAGCATGAAATTAAAAGCAAAATACTGAACCACGCATGTATGAGGTTAAGTGAGCTAAGCAATAAAAGGAATTATCTTTAGACAAGTCAAAAGTACATTTTTATTTGGGAAGAAACAGTTACTGAGAGCCATTAAAGCAAATAAGAAAAAGGTCATTAGCCCAAGGTTGCATGTTTAACTGAAGATCTTGCATAAATATTCTACATGAACAAGCCGAACCTCAAACCAAGATAAATCGTGAAAAGAAACTTAACCTCAACTAATTTCTAGCTAAGAATATCTCAACAGTTGATATAACAGTTGATGTAACAGTTGGTCCCAAACAACAAAAACACCTAACTGTAGCCAATCAGCCAATCGTGTAATTTCAGTACCTTGCTTTTGTGTTCGATCTACAAAGCCGGCTGATCATGCTGCAGAGAAAAGCTCTGTTAACTGCTTCTGTTTTGATGGCCGCCTGATTCATTCACTGTTCTTTGTTCAAATTTAGTTGGTCCACAGTCTTTCTTTTAACACATGATATAATATATTAGCTAGACACTGTTCCAGGCACTTTTCATTCTTTCCTTAGCAGTGTGTCATTATGCTTTCACTTATGAGAAAATGCAGGCTGCAAGTGGTCAAACATCTTCCTTGAGACCACATAGCAGGAAAAACGCAATGTGGGAATTCTATCTAGCTGTGTTAACCACAAAAAAAGCAATGGACGAGAAAGGTGAGGCAGACAAATAGGAAGACACCAGGAAGAATCCATTATTAGGATAAGTAAATGAGAAATTTCTCAGCATATAATTTGATGTTAGAGGCCTAGTGTGGTCACTGAGACCTTTCAAATAACCTATGGGTGTTACATGGACTCAGAATTCCTCTTTCAAGGGAGTGGAGGCCATTGTTCCCGTCCTAAAAAAAACTAATTTGCTTCAGTTCTTCCACAGTAAGAAGCTGTGATCCTCTCCTTACAGCCTACCGTCTTCATCAGAATAGAAACCCATGAAAACAGCAAGTGGGTGAATAATGTGAACTTGTGATTATTCTCAGAAAAGCTACTATGAAGTACTGTTTTGTGCAAAGCGGAAGAGATAAAACAAGTGCATTTTACCTGTATTCTCTATCATCACATCACCATCATCACCACTGTCATCACCGTCCTCATCACCACTGTTACCATTATCATCATTATCACCACCACCTTCATCATCACAGATATACCACCAGACTTCTGGTCTTGAGCAAGTCAGTTTTTCCCACCATAATGCCCTCATACGTAACTGAAGACAGATCTGGAGAACTAATGGTTGAATCAAGCCACCGTTTACTCTATTGCCTGGACTCCACATATTCACTCACTTTCATTTTTCAAAATTATATGTATGATTCAAAGCTCAAACCTCAAATAATTCCTCTATCAAAAGACCATCTTGGGGCTGGGGATTTAGCTTAGGGGCTGGGGATTTAGCTCAGCGGCATGGCGCCTGCCTGGCAAGCGCAAGGTTGTGAGTTCGATTGCCGGTACCAGAAAAAAACCGAAAACCAAAAAAAAAAAAAAAGAGACCATCTTCTTCCCAGAATTCTGAGAAGCTGAGGCAGCAGAATAAATTCAAGCCCAGCCTGGGCCACTTAGCAAGACCTTATCTAAAACAACATAAAAAAAGACTAGGGATATGGCTAATTGAAAGTCCCTGTGTTCAATCCTCACCACTGGAAAAAAAAAAAGCTATCTTCTCTCAACAAAAGATGATCTCATCATTATATTTCCAGAGTGACATGGACAACACCATGGCCTAGAGGCACCTCAGATGCATTCTGTATGTTTTTGAATGGTGGTAGTGGGGAACCGTTTTTGAAATCTGCCTCAACCGTCAATTAGCAGGTACCCTGAAACCTTCATTTCATCTGCAGTAAAGTGGTGTCACAACAATCTCTTCCTCACAGAGCTGGTGTGCCGATTAAATGAGGTGATGTGAATGTGCTCGGCAGGGATTCAATGAACGCAACCAAAATCTTGTGGCAATTGCTTTCCCTGGCTCTCTATCCCAGTCATTTGTGTATCTGTTTAACCCTGTTTGGCAGAGAGTGAAATCTGAGGAAAAGGAACTTCTCTCTTCCTCATTTGTGTGGGTTTTCCTTTGCCTAGCAACCTCCTTCTCTAACAGAGTACATAGCCCAGATTCTTGACTTCTATGTAAATTTAACCAAATTAGTGTCAGTCCACAGACTGCCTCCTGAAGCCTGTTGAGAAAGTTCAGAAATGCACATTTCGATGGCAACAAAGACAATGTGGAAAAGTATTCTTTTTTTCTGACCCTTAATCCTTACACATCCCCTTCTACAGTATTGGAGAGAAATCTGCAGTCAGAATCATTTCACCCAAGAAAAGCATCAATTTTCTAAATGAAATCCCACCCGTTTTGCTAAATCCTCAGTGCTGGCAGTCCCTGAGGGGGACGGCGCATGTCCACAATGTGCTCGGCGAGTTAGGGCACCGCGCCTCGATGAACACAGACCCTCTCCGGGCCTGGCAGATTGTCCTGCAGGAAGCTTTGGGTGTAAAGGAGGAAGGCTCACCGTGGCACTCCTGCAGCTCTATCCAGCACACCAGGTCCCTCCTACCCCTGTTTCCTTTCTCAGCATGGATTTGCCAGTTTTCCGCTGTGTCCAACCTACCTAGCTGTAAATACCTGACTTTGAAATGCAAAATGTGTATATCGCATTTCTGGTGCCTTCTCATCTAAACCATAAATATGAAATGCATTTCGACATTTTTGCAGAAAACCTTCCATCTCCCAGATTCAATTGACAGCACAAATTTACTCCCCACAAGACAGAGCCCAAGTCTCGTCTTTGTAGTTCTCAATCACCCGCGTGCGTGCGGCTGCGCTGTTAACGAAAGTGGAGCATTATTAGATTGCACACCCTGAGTGGCCCTGTTTTAAAATGATTATTTGTAAGCTCTGAGAAGTTCGGTGTGGTGGTAGCCAAGCAGCATGAGCAAGCAGTCTGAGGCTTTGATGTTAAAGCCTTTCTGTAGCTGCAACCCCAGTGAAGACAAAGAAAATACAGCTTGGATAAGATCACAGATTTAGAAATTAGACCCATTTCAGTTCTGCCAGCTACACGATGTGTCACTTGGGAAGCTCTGTTATATTTCTCAGCTTCCTCATAAAAACCCAACAGTGAGCAACAGGAGACCTAAGTAACAGAATATCTGTGACTCTAAAGAGAAATAAAGTATATAAATTACTTCGCTTAGAATTAGCATTTATTAGATACTCAATTAGAAGTTCCTGTTTAAAAAAACCTCATATACATTAAAAGGTAAACATACTAAAGCCAAAATGATTCTTGAGCCCTCAGCAATATTGTCTCTTTCTGACTGAGCTACATGGATGAGAAAATCTAGAAATAGTCAGGGCTGAGGATGGAGCTCAGTGGCAGAGCATGTGCTTAGGCTGTGGAGGTCCTGGGTTTGATCCTCAGTACATGCAGACACTCACACACACACACACATGCACACACATATGCATTCACGCACATGTATTCAGACCCATACGCATACACACAGAAGAAAAAAATGTGGCAAGAAAACATCAGGCAATGTTGTTTTAGGCATCCAAGAAAAATTGTGTTATATAAGATACTGATTTATGTCTGTCTCTCGCACTGGAATACAAACCTTCAAGGACAGGTGCTGTCTCTTCTTTTATCCTGTTTGCTATCAACATGAGAAGGCTTTTGCCTAGTTATTAGTGTTTAGTGTGCAGACAGGCCCTAGCTGACACTCTCAGAGACAACTGCTCTTCCTATGTAGAGGCAGAAACTCACAGACAGAAGAGGCTATGGAACCCGTGCACTCTGCATGTCCCCCGTACTTGATCTTACTGAGTCTTCGCAGTCACCGATGAGTTAGTCCCTCCTGCTGTTCCCATAATACTTAAGAAAACACTGAGGATTCAAAGGCTTCACTACACTTGCTGTAGGCCATCAAGCAAATGTCCAAGCCTGGACCCTAAGCCAAATCACACGGGGTATAAAACCCACTGACTACTTGAATATCCATTCACAATAAGTGTTAATGGGTATTATGAGGCCAGACAATCACTGGATTGTTAATACATTTTATTACCTTCTTTCTGGTTCTTATAGGCATCTTAGCCCAAATCAGTCCAACTGACTTCCCCTGATGTCAGAAGCTCAAAGATATTTAATTTTACTAGTGCAAACATCTCATAGGACCATAGATTACAAATCCTCTTATTCTAAGGGTTTAATTCTGAGGATTTGAATGTACAAAGGCTGATCAAGAAATAAACTGTGCATTTAAATTTTAAAAATTCAGTGAAACACACATTTCTATTAAGCTTCATTGGAATACCACCCTTCACTTCCAACACACTTATCCCATTATCCTTGCCACTTTCTGAAGCACTTCTGGATGTGCCCTTTCTTGGGTATCTTTAGGAGTTGTGATTAAAACAAACAAACAAACAAACAAAAAAAAACAAACGGTGGATGCTGTGACAAGTACAAAGGAAGTGAAATTTGGGCTGTGTGAAGTGTGCTGTGTCCTCATCCACCTTTCACTGGAACTAGAACCACGCAGTGTCTGGCTCTTCCTCAAAGTCAAAATGACCTTGAAAAGTCAACATTTTGAACTGATTCAGGATGCTGAAACAGCTGCAATAGAACAACTAAAGACACATGAAAGGGGTCTGCATAAACTGCTTCAGGATGTGGCAAGAAATAGAGGATCAGTATGTCTCAACCAGGGGGGTTATTCTGAGAGTTTAAAGGCAATGTATGTGTCATCATAACAATTTTTTAAGATGTGAACACTCACCATATTTTTCTATGGTGGGTGCCATCAGTGTAACCCACCCTTGTGGAGCATCCTGCTGTGTGACAGGTGTGCTCCCTACCCCCTGCAGCTTTACTACCAGCCAGAGGTTTCCAGAGGAAGTCATCCTAAACACTGTGTGGGACCACCATTCCTCCATTTTTTTTTTTTTTTTTTATGAAGAAGACGGCATACGAAACCCTGGTAGG
>NW_004955476.1:2524752-2529258 GCF_000276665.1 Chinchilla lanigera
CTTCCGATCAGATAGTAAAATATGTTTTTAGGTAAAAGAATTCTCTTAGTTTTTTTTTTTTTTTTTTTTTTTTGGTGCTTAGCTAAAAATGAAATATTGTTATTTGGGACATGGGCATGTCATGTCATCCTAGAGTCAAAGCAAGAGTCTTGGGAATATAAAGTCTGACTGGGGAGTAAATGTCAGCTGTCACCTAGAATATATCCCAGGGAGCTCACTTCCTACGGAAGTTGCTTCTAACATGGAGACTAAGAGATCCCCCGAGGAGGAACTAAGGTATTTGTGTGCAACAGGCCAAGTCTGTGTTAACACTCTGGTGAATACACAGGAAAGAAGGTTCATCTATTTTTAGATCACCCAGAAAGCAATCTATGAGAAGTCAAGAAAAGTTTTCTGGATGATAAAGCCCTTTACTTTATATTAACAGATGTTCAGATCTTTTCTGAAGTATTTATTGGGAAGTTCATAGTCTTTCCTAGCTGAAATAAAGCCTGTCCCCTCTTTTGCTTTTCATCACAATTCCCTGGTCATCCTACAACGTCCTCAATGAGCCCCGTTCATTGATTCTCTTAGCGTTGATCATGACTTTCTCAGATGCTTTCCTCTTAACCTTTTTTGGTCGCTTCTAATCCTATTAGCAACCTCCCATTGTGAAATATTAATGGAGTTCTATGTGATTTCATTTTTTTTTGCCAATACTCAACAAATAGAGACAGCTTATTAGTGACTTTCATGTCATGTGGTTTCAGCAAAATTAAATGCTAATGAGATGCGATTGGGTGGAAAATTACACCAATACGGTCCTTGCCTTCTATAATTGCAGCATGGACTCTAGTTAGAAGTGGGGTAACCAGTGTTTCTTCTACTTAATACTGATTTCTGAGGCACAGACAGGCACAATATATTTACAATTTACAGAGCGTATGATTAAGAGTTTTCTGGTGGATAGTGGGACAGCTTTGCAAATCACAGAGATGACCAAGAAAAGGAGAGAGATGCTATCAGTGGGGTTGTTTCATCTAAAGCCCCAGTTATTACTTTTCTTCCAAAAGAAAAAAGAAAAAAAGTAGAAAGGGGACCATGGCAGTGATGGTAGTCTTATCTAAAACAAACTTATTAAACAAGACAGATTCTTTATTAACCAGTCAGGAGTCAAATGATTAAACATCTTTTCTCGCCACTGAATTCCAAACAGAAATCAATATACATTATACAGTTGCAGCAGCTGAGATTGCAAAAGACCCAAGGATGGCATAAAGACTGTGATTTACTGAAATATTTCATCAGTGTGATGGTCAAGTGATGGAGCACAGTTTTTCGGTGGAGTAGGGTTTATATCTTGTTTATTTTGTATGTGTTAGAAAAGCTACTTGCATAAACGCCCCAAATGCAGTATTTTTGTTGCAAAACCATAGCTGCTCATATTGAAAAGAATTGTCTCCATATTCCAGGCATTTTTTAAAAAATGGAAAAGCTGTTTTATGGAGAGTTATATACTGTCATTCAGTTGGGAATGAGGCTACCCAGCGGAGATGCGGTGATACAGAACCAGTACCTTGGATGAAGGGTGTTAAAAGCAGTTCCACGTGCCCCTTGGTCTACCACACAGAACTAAAGAGACATAGAGAAGGCTCTAGCCTACACTTTAGCATAAATAATATGCCTAGCTTGACTTTTTATGGGAACTTTCCTTAACACCTACAACTTTTGGGAGTGTGTAGCAAGAACGTTCTTTCAATCAAATAATGAGAGGAAGATGTAAAATTTTAAAAGGAGGAAAAATATAAATTTAAACTACAGTTTAGCAGCTGTAAGATCTCCTCTGGATTATCAGCAAATATGATACTATGTAGTTAATTGGGAAATGCCTGTTTCTAAAACTGATTCGAGGTGGCTTACGATAAATGCTATGCATAGCCAGAGTTCCAGTTGCCTACCAGTATGTCATAAATTATCCTAAGTGTGGGTGTTATGAAATGGCAGCATTTTATTTTTCTCACAATTCTATGTGCTGGGGACCACACATTACAAACTGAGTCTAGAATGCCCAGGGCCATCCTTGTCTTGCCTTGTAAGCTGGAATGGGGAAACGCCCTCTTTCTCCTGGCCACAGCTGAAGCCCTGTGGCTTGCGAGACTGTGGCACTCACAGAGTGAGGTAAACCTGCTGAGGACAACAGGGATTTTGAAACAGTGGAGTAGCAGTAGTAAAAGCTTCTCTTGGGGAAAAACAGCTTCCTTATTGACCCTGGTCTCATCCTTGCAAGAATGCTTTATTCTTCTTACCAGCTATAGCAACGGCCATTTACCCCGTTCAAGGGAAAACACACTACGCCTCTGAAGATGTGTGCATGTGCTCCATAAACAGCGGCAAGCTTGGAGTGACTTTGTCTTTGCCCGTCCTGCCCCACTTTTACACATTGCTAATACTGTCTCTGTCTTTTGTTTCATCCTTTGCTGTACCCCTCAAACAGGCAGCTGGGGGCCTTGACAAGAATCCCACCGTTATGGATCAGAGTTTGGGGAAAGAAACAGTGGGATGGCTTGTCCTTTCTCCACAATTTTTGGGACCTCAACTGGGATGACTTGAACAGTCTATGCTCTTGGGTTGTTTGGGAATGTCTCACGTCTTCTCTATGCCACCCTTGCTAGGGGCGGAATGTCCAGGGTAGACTCTTTCTTCCCAAAGCTGACCCAGTTAGAAAGACTGGAACAGCTGTGCCTATTATGAGCCCATCTCTCTCCCCTGGTAGCACCCTCATGGCATGCCAGTCTCCAGGTAGCTGGGCTACTCATACGGACCCAAGAGTCCCAAGTAGAAGGTAGGGACTATTTACGAGTGACCTAGCCTCACAAGCCTAAGCATCCCAAGGTTTCTCTCCTGAGAAACCAACATTATAAATAAACTAATGAATAAAATAAAAGAGACAACAGGAAACAGGGAGGTAGATTTTATGCAACAGTAAAGGACCAGGAGATGGAGGGAGGGGAAGAGACCAGAGAGGAATGGGACAAAGCAGAATTAGGCTGCCTCTGATGCTGCACTGACTCACACAACAAATATAAACATTGTGTACCTTAAACGTGCTTTAATTAAATAAACTTTATTAAAAAAGAAGCTACTGAATGTGACTTCCACTGCATTCTACTGGTGAAACTCATCCCCAAGGCCAGACTTGATCCAAGTAGAGAGGAATTAAATGAAATTTCTCAATGGAAGAAGTTTTCCTGAATATGTAACTATTTTCATGAAGACCCTAGGAATAGTATAATTACAGTGATGATAATTTTAAAGAGGACTGGTACAATTAAGGAAATAATTTTATTAGAAAAATTAAACTAATGAAATCTTTTTAGTACAGTTTATTTATTTTATTTTAGTTTAGTTTTTTGGAGGGGAGTTATCTGGAATCAAACTCAGGACCTTGCACTTGCCAGGCAGGCACTACGCTCCTGGGATGTATCCCAGGCCCCAAGATCTCTTAAAAGCATATAATTTACCTTCCCCTCCAGGTGTTGCAGGTGTGGCTGCTGTGTCACATCTGCATCACTAGGTGGCAGAGAGAATCGAGGCTATGTCTACGCTCAGGGTTCCGACCCGTGAATGCCTGAATGATTAGTAACCTGACACGGACAGAGCCATTGCAGGGTGCCATGTGCTTGCCAGCCACCTGGAACCTGGTGAGTGAGGCCACCTTCTGCTGATGACCCTCAGTCACCTGAGGGTCTTGCAGTCCTGCTGCAGGAGACAGGAGATAGTTCACTGCCTGCGGGGAGGGGGTTTGTTAGGTTGACTCCTTGAAAACCACAGAAAGTAGTGCCTCCCCTCTTTTTGAGACAGGGTCTCACTATGTAGCTCAGACTGGCCTTAAACCCATAGTAATCCCACCTCAGCCTCCTGAGTGCTGGGATTACAGGCCTACACTGCCATGCCTGGCTAGACGCATGGTCAAAACCTAACAGTTGTACCAGTTTCCAAGGTGCGAGAATGCGAAGAAGCAGCTTTTTAAAATCCCAGAACCTTATTCCTAACGCAGTAGCACACAGTAGTCCCAGAACTGGGTAGCTGAGGCAGAAGAATCACAAGCTCAAACCCAGCCTAGACAATTTAGACCTTGTCTCAAATTTTAAAATACCACTGGGGCTTGCTTCAGGCCTTGTAGGCGCCTGGAGGGAGGGTCTCTGGTGCACGGGGAGCCATGGGCAGGAAGCACCGGTCTTCTGACTGGCTCGCTTCCTGCCTCGTAGGCCCCCAGAGGGAGGACCTCTGGTGCACGGGGAGCCACAGGTGGGGAGCACCAGTCTTCCCACTGGCTCACTTCCTGCCTCGTAGGTGCCTGGAAGGAGGGCCCCCGGTGCAGGGGAATCCACGCGGCAGCCAGCGCTCTTGTGTGCCGGCCCTCAGGCTGGCTGCCACTGCTTAATTGAGAACTACCACAACTCAGAGAAACAATGACACAACTGGCCCACCATGCACCAGCTGCAGATGCCCACCCACGGATGTGTG
>NW_004955476.1:2529884-2570589 GCF_000276665.1 Chinchilla lanigera
TCATGTATAGCTCTATTTATTTTCTTTAGAAGCCAATTTGAAGATACCAAAGCATAGTACAACTATTGATAATCTCCTACCTCTTCTGTCTGTAACTCACTATTACTTGTGTATTTGTTTTCCTGAGAAACTATCTTGTAGATAACAATGTGTGAAACAATAACCATTGATAATTTCCTACCACTTTGTCTGTAATTTGGTAAGCCCCCCCTATTATTATGTTATCCTTCTTTTACTCTTTAAATTAAAAAATAAAGAAAATAAATAAAGCATATAAATTAACCCTGAGATACCTAGTGATTGAGGCAAAATTAAAAACAAAAGCAAACAATTTAATGTTCATTAACTATGCCACAAAGTTATGCTAGGATTTCAGTCAGGGCCAAGTTTATTCAATTATTTCCCAAAGTATAAAAAAGTATTCCACAAATATGGGACATGAGATCGATAATTTGTAAAGCTGCTTGCTTCCTAACTCTCTGTTTTGGTCTCAGTGTTCCAGTTCGCCCACAGCGGAAGTTAATCCAGAGAGGAATTAACCGCTTAGAATGGAGACTGTGATAAAGATGGGTGGAAAAGCTCTGGATGTGGTGCTACACATGAGTAATCTCAGCACTCTGGGAAGCTGAGGCAGGATGATTACAAATTGCGCCCAACTTGGGCAACTGAGTGACTTAGCAAGACCCTGTCTTAAAACAAAGACATAAAAAAAATCCGGAGCTGCAGCTCAATGTGACTGGATTCAAGCCCCAGTATCACTCAAAACAGCAGGGCTGAATAATAAAGAAGAGAAAGGAGGTGAGCTTAGACAAGCACAATGCAAAGGTGGGCAGGGTGGGGTCAAACTAGATGGACAGACTCTTAGCTGGCTCAGGCTTGTAAGACTTTTACATTGATAAACAGAAATGTCCACAAATCTCTGCCTGTTTCCTTAAATATGTGCAACACACCAAGCAGAAGAAAAGAGAAAGGAGAGTCTGTCAGAGCAAAGCATGCCCGTCCTGTCCAAAAGCATCAAATTATTTTTATAGAGTTAATTGAAGGACACATGTACCCACTTGTATGGCTGACTCCAGCTGTTGCGGCCATGTCCCTTGCACACTGTTTCTATGGAAAAGATCCAAGCTCAGAAAGACTGCCACTTCCGAGTGTGATTGAGAGCTTCCTCCAGGACGGCAATGAAAGACTTTTTGTCAGGTGTTTGGAAAAATGACCTCTCCTGTGCTCACTTTGCAGGAGTTGGGACCTGTTGCTTCCTGAAATAGTTACTGCTGAAGAAGTAAGAGGAGAAATTCTACCACCTGTAAGGGCTAAAATGACGAACTGAGTATAGCTTCTACCAAATACCCACTCTTGCACAAATCCAAAGATGTAAAGCTAAGAGATGTTACCAGTGTTTGTATAAACAAGACATGACTATAGCACTTACCTCTTGCTTGTTACATTTTAACAACATGAACTGAAACTTAAAATGACCTATATAGTGTATTTTCTGATAGAGACAAAAACAAGCATTCATCAAATCCTGATGAAAATTTATTTCTCTGTTTATTTTTTATTTTTGAAGTGAGCTAACAATAGATTTGCAGAAATGTAGCACACTTCCTCCTCTCTTTAAATTACATCTATTTAAGGTGAAAAAATGATGTTTTGATACAAATATGCATGGTGGAATTATTACTACTATTAAAACATTGACCTTTATGTCATTTCCACAATTACCTGTGTGTACGTGTGTGCGTGCACACTTGCACAGCTGTGTGTGTTTTGAAGGGCATGTGCTTATATTGTTTGATCAGTTTTGCATGCCTATATCTCATAGTCTGGTCAATTACTTTGAAAATAACAATATGCAACATGTTTTGAAATTCTATATCATTGTTATTATTATTTTTTCTTTCTTTTCACTTTAAAATAAACAAAAGGATTCTTTTGCTCACTCAAGAGGTCAAGGCAGGAGGATTGTATGTACCAGGCCACCCTGGGCTATGTAGGAAGTTCAAGCTCACCCTGGACTACATAGTAAGACTTTATTTAAACAAAAAGAAAATTCCACTGCTCAGAAACAAACCAACAAATAATCTGTTCTCAAGTTTTCAGTATACAATATGATTAGACATAGCCTTTATGTATATCTTTAGAGCTATCTTAAAAACCTGCATGTTTTCATATTTCTTCCTAATTTTAATTTTTGCTTTTATTGATCACTGTCTGCAGTACACATGTTTATATTCATCATAGGGAGTTGCTGTATAATGCATCTTAATTCTTCTCCATCCTCTTCCCTCTCTCTTCTTCCCCCCTCCCGCCATCAGCTTCCATCCCTTTACAAAAAAACACCTATCTCGCACATAGAAGAAATAAAAATAAGGGCAAAATAAAAATAGATAATAAGTTTCCATCTTTCATGTATTTATTCCATGGAATCCTGATCAAAGTTTCAATGGCATCTTTTCAAAAACAGGGAAAAGTAAAGTGAAAATTCATATGGAAATACCAAAGACACTGAATAAGCAAAAAATATGGAAAAAGACAATATTTGACCATATTTACAATTAAATTGAAAAATCATAGTAATGGAAAAAGAATAGAATGAGCAGAAGATCGGAATGAGCATAAGACAGGAATAAGATAGAGGGCTTAGAAATAAATCCAAGCGTATATGGTCAAGCAATTTTCACTAACAACACCAAGAACAAGCCCTGGAAGAAAGACAGTCTCTACAGTAAAAGGCACTAGCAATCTTTCTTTCCAATACAAAATATTTTTCCCTTGACAAATAGGACTTTTAATAAAAAGGAAAGCATCCTGCCTTCTGTAACTGTAGTTTCTCTTTCTAATTTGAAAACGTTTGTGACAGCGGCTTACAATGTTTGCAGTTACCTGAACTCCCCTTTTGCTTTTAGTGGAGCACGCAGCAGCCGAAGGGCTCTTTCATGAGTCTCTTTCAATTTAACCACCTTATCTTTTCAGCTGTGCCGAAGACGACCATGGGCACTCTGTGTGACACCACCACCTCGCCCTCCCTTCACAGGGTGTGCCAGTTTGCTACTTCCATGAAAATGTGTCACGTATACTGAGGTTTTCATGTGCAATGGAGACTGTTTCCAAAGGCTAACGAAGAGTAATAGACAATAATTCAATAATATTATGTGCTCCCAAAAAATGATCGCTGCATTTCAGTGGGCTTCACTGATGCCTACATCCAATGTTAACTAAGTATGGGTCTTAGTGTTCTATTGTGGCCAAGTGGAGTTGGGAAACTCCACATACAGCATCCAGGAGGTCATTTGGAGACACCCGACTGAACTGGCACTAGATGACAGCCTTTGCAGTCACGTGAAAAGCACAGCTGAGTTCCCCAGATGATGTAAATGCTCAGTAGGTTGGATCTTTAATGTTTTCTTTGATGGCCAGTTTGTTCTGACTCATTGACTGCAGAGAATTAGGTGAGATATAAGAAATAGGAATCATTACTCCCTTTCGATTGAGGTTGATTATCATGAATAATTAGGTGAACTTTCTAGGAAAATGGCCCTGATGCTTTTCATTTATCTATTTGCCCATGAGCTACCTGTAACCCAAGGGAGAAAAGGCTTTAGTTCTTCCTGCTAACACATTTTATGCTTCAGCCTTAATTGAAGACACAGACTTCTGTAGCAGAATATAAAAGAAAAAAGGATACAAAAAATGAGTTCTGTGGGAAAGGGAAGATTTCATTTTATCTAAGAAAAAATGTATTAGAGGTGGAGGCATTCTACAGTCTCTGGTTGCATGATTATTCTATCTTCATGTTAATAGACCGCTGTGCTCTGGGGAACTTGTAAGAGCCAACTAACTTAGTTCAGAGCTAAAGTTATTAAAGGCCGAGGACAGAAGAAACAGACTCTCTCCTTCTACGTGGGCCTTTTCTGTGCAGAATTACAGGAGCTCTCTCCTCAACCTTAGACTGACATTCACCGTAATGGAATTCATCATCATTCACCCCTGCCACAATGCGTCTAGAATTTAAAGGACTTGTTTTTCATCGTTAAATACCGAACAATTTTCCCCCTTTAGGGCCTTTTTTGAAGATTTTGCTGGTCCAATTGACATTATTTTTCTCTTAATGGAACATGTCTTTCTTTTTGTAGTTCATTTTAAAGGAAACCCTGGCAGGTATCAAGCAGGGACACCTATTCATTGCCAGCCAAGAGAATGGATCAGATTAGAAACATTTTTAATAAGGAAAATAGATATGGATGGATAAGAGCAGGAAACACACAATGGTGTGTCTCTTGGAAACATGGGTTTGTATGGGCACTTAGGCTAATTCTTAACAGGATTTACCAAAGCCATCCATCCCTTTCAGGTGAGAGATACTAAGGTATGCATTAAGACAGTATGACAAGGAGAAAAAAGGCCTCTGAGGCTTTGGGCTACGCTTACAAAACAGAATAGAAACTGTAGCTCCAGTATTGTGAATACAGTAGCTTTGTAAAATTTCATAAAGCTTTATAACTTCTCCACTTTTGTTATTTTTCCTACTGCCCTGTCTGTATATCTGAAGCTGGAAACTTATTATAGGAGAAGATTTTGGGTGTCCTGAATCTGTCTACAGCCAGGCATAGGAAGATTAGATCTCCCAAGGAAGAAAGATGGCGGTCATTGTAGAATGAAAACGAGAACATAAACACGCCAGGATGCTTGGGCACACAAGCAAGAGAGTAGGTGTGGACTGAGCAGCCGTCTGAGTCTGACACACACAGAGTCCTTCCAGCCTTCTCTTTACATAACTGTTACTGCAAGCACCATGCCAAGGCTAAGGAGGAAATTAGGAGTATTAGGCAAATAGCATTTTAACAGATTAATCTTTCAGAGGATTAATTAAATGTTATTCTATCCTTATAGTCCAGGTCTCACAACAGTGGTCTCATAAGCATAGAGTAAATCAATTGTTGCTTGTGTCTATTATTTTTGAAATGTGTATTTTGCAAAGTTTAAGTGTTTGGCATGATTTTGAAAAGGAATATGTTTTCCTTAATGGCTTAGTCTTTTGTCTCTGCCTATAAATAAGAACTGTTGTATTTTAAAATAAGATTAAAAATTTTATGCTTTATTTAAAAGGAAACATTGATGGGTTCTGTGGGTCCTCTTGATACATAATGCAAAAATTGACAAGGATCTGGGCAATTGAGATGAATATACCAAAATAGCATAGAAGAGTCATTGATTATCAAGTGTAGTCTTTAGCAGAAGAATTGTATTTGTGTGGATTGTATTAATCATAGGATAATATAAAAATAGTCATTATGAAGGGAAAAGATAGAAAAAGACAAAGAGAATAAGAAAATATTTTTGAAAAACAGTAGCACTCAAAACCTGGATTTCCCAGGGCTGGGTATTTAGCTCAGTGGCACAGCACCTGCCTGACAAGTGCAAGGTTGTAAGTTTGACTCCCAGTACCGGAGAAAAACCAAAAAAAAAAAAAAAAAAAAATTGGATTCCCATGTATCAATAAACTAATATTATGGTGTGATTTATCATGAGATAAAACAGTGTCACTAAATAATTCTCACAATATTAAATCTTCTAAGTTTAAAAATGTTTTTAGGTGTCAGCATCAACTTTCTGCTAGTAGCATAATTTAGTGAAAATATTCTAGAAGGCACTTGGTAGTATTCAGTGAAAGCCTGAAGATCAAATAAATATCATTCCTTCCAAGAACATTTTTCTGTGAATGAACCCATGTACTATGGAAACATGTTTAATAATATGTATGAATGAGGCAGGGATACAGCTCAGCAGCACAAGTACCTGCCTGGCAACTGCAAGGTCCTGAGTTCAATTCCTGGTATCCCCCCAAAAAACAGTATGAATGAAATAAAACAAAATGCTGATAATAGGAAGTTCTCTAAATAATCTATAATATATCCACAGGACTGAGTACTCTGCAACAACTTAGGAGAGCCTTTAGAAGATCGTTCAATTGTATTGGAAAACAGTCACAAAAGTTAAATAATTGGAGTGACTGTTTCATAACACTAAAGATTCATGAAAAATGTGGCGAGTTTAGAAGTTGTATATAATGTAGTGAAAGGAAAAAATACATCTGTGTGAAATGAAGCCTGCAGCTATTGATTGTATGTTGCATTGATTTCTACCAGGTCACAAAGCAGCTACTTTTCTCAAAAGGAGACCAAAGGAATGAAAAAGTGTAAAGCTTTGATATATTCATTCATTATTCATTACTTATTCCTCTGTTCACATAGTCATCATTTTTCGAAATGCCCACCCTCCACCAAGCAGAGGGCGAAAGATACTGCAATGTGGCTGAGTAGTTGGCAGAATTGAAGTCACCATGTAAATTTTCGTTTTCACTGTGCAGCTTATGACTTCCCTTTGTAGTGTGAGACATTTGTCATTAAAATTTAAGCTTCAGAAACTCCTGAAAGAATATAAAATACAATAATAAAAATAAACATGTGTGGAGCACTGGCCATATGCCTGGATCTCAGCAGAGTGTTTCAAACATGCTATGTGATTCACACACCACAGCAACACAATTATCTAGGCAAGCACACTTTGTAGAAGAGAAAATGAAGGACTCAGGGATCATCCTCTGTCTCTGAATTATAAAGCTATCAAGTGACCAGGCAGAATGCAGCAAAAGTATTTGATCTTTTAACCTGTATACTCTGAAATACATCAATTTCTCTCTGAAACTTCAGATATTCTCAAAAACAACATCTTCCTGAAGAGAAGACAAGATATAACTAGTGTGCTGCAGAGATCCGCATGGTGCCTCGGTCTGACAGAAAGATCACTGCGATGAAGATTGCGAGTCCAGCTACAGCTGCGCTACAAACTTTCTGCACGACCTTGCCTGAGTCACCTACCAGCTTTGGAGTGCATTTCCTGCATTTTAAAAATACATATACTGAATTAAGAGTCACTCGCCCAGGTATTAATCATAACATGAAAAATTTGAAGCTGATATCTTCTTTCCCAAGGAACTGGATTTCAAAGCATAACGTGGTCCAATATACAAATGGAATCTGCTGATGCAGATGCAACAATGCTATGCTCTTTGGGAACACAAACTGAAGATAATGGCTTCTGCTATACATTTTGAGGAATTGGTCTAACTCATATGAAAATCCTGGAGAGACCCTCAGCCTCCTCAGCCCTTGTTTGGTCTATTAATCCATCATAAAGCCAGGCCTTGGGTTAAAATGAGACGTAGTCCATGACAAACCCTTTAGGAGTCAGTGCTAACTGTGGTCTCTCTTGTATCAAGACCATTTCAAATAATCGTGGTATGAGGTATACCAGGTTTATCAACTATCTCCAGTTAATAATAATAAAACTCTAACTCTATTTGCTCCTAAAAATTTACAAAATGCCACCATCAGAAGGAAGTGATACAGATTGGTTTATAACACTTACTATTTCAGAAGCTCAATGCGAAAATAATTTTTAAAGCCATCAACTCCAAAGATGATCCACAGACCGATCTTCACACTTGACCAAGTTGTTATTGCTCCAACAGGAAAATGAGAAAAGGAAGAACATTGTGGTACAGTTTTCATAAAACTATATGTGTGTGTGTGTGTGTGTGTGTGTGTGTGTGTGTGTGTATTTGGTATCAAGAACAGAACTCAGGACTTTGTGCTTGCTAGGCAGGCGCTTGTGCCGCTGAGCTATATCCCAAGCCCCATAAAACTGTATTTATTAAATTTAACAAATGTGTTTTCTCTGAGATTATGTACTGTCAACTCAACATGTATATTTTATTTCTATTAAATGACTGTTACACATTAAACTTATCTAGTTTTTATATATAGTCTTGGAAAAATAATGCATGGGGATTACATTCTTTAAATTTATACTATGTGGTGAAATATTAATTTCTGGAAACTGCTGAGCTCCTCTAATCTACAATATCTTCCACTAAATGTCTGTAATCCTCGATATTCTTTTCATTAGTCCCTTTCCCTTTTCCCCAACTTAAACCTTCCCCAGTATAAACTCCACAGGAGATAAGCAAGTCAGTATCCTCTGAATGACTCCACTCTATTTTTGCGTGGCTTCAGATGTTTAATAGTTCCGCGCTATATTGTGGCAAGTTTTTTTCTTTTGGTGGGGTGGTTCCATCCATTAATAATACTATAATGATAGTATTTTCTAAGTAATAAACTGAGGACTATCTCATTTCTACTAGTGAGTGAGTAACACAATTGCAACTAATCTTAGCCCAATATATATATAATATTTTAAAGCCCACATTTCTACCTGAGAAAATGCTGCTACTTCAGTCTTCCATATTAACAAAGTTCAATCTCTCTTTCCCACGTTTATTGTTCATAAATTTAAGGGCAGAGAGTATATTTTCTAGGATGAATATGCCCATTATTTTTCTTTGGTTTTTATTTTTATGAGTATAATTTGCAGTACAAAATGATTTTATTCATCACGTCGAGCTAGTGCATGTACCAGATTTAACACACCCTAATCCTTTTTCCATCCCCCTCTCCCTCCCTCCCCACTTTTCTGCATCTCTTGGTCCCCTTTCCTTTTGCAAAAGACCTAGTTGCCTGTTTCTTATTATCTTTTCTTTCAGATTTTTCATATAAGAGAAATCGCACATTATTTACTTGTCACGAACGCGGCATGGATCTTGTGCCTTATTTTACCATATTAGGCTCTTGGTGTATGGCACATTCGTCTTTATTTGCAGTTTTTGTGAGAGTCCTTGTGCAGCTGAGAACAGAAGATAGATTTTTCTTTGAAGATCTACCTAATTCTGAGTCCTGGCCGTGCCACTGATTGGGACTGTGAAACACTGAAAGCCATTAATCAGTTCTGAGTGTCAATTTTCCCATTGATAAAATTGGAAGAATGTACCTTAGTGTTACTAGGAAGATTAAGTGTAAAAGTCTAGTCCTAAGGAGCTTTAACTCATTCAGGTACCAAAAAACAAAATCATTGACTAAAAAGATATATTTTAGTTTGTGTATATCTGGACTTCTCCATACTGATACATTGAAAATCAAGTAAAAAGTTGTTTTATAGAAAGTGCTAGTTTCTCTAGATCTTCTAGGTATTGAACAATGAGAGAAGATAAGCAAAGTTAAAACCTTCCTATTGTTCTGATTCACATCAGGATTCAAGGATGATTTACAATTAATTTTCTATACTTGTCCCTTATCGACCAGCTGATGCATACGCTTCCCTGGAATTGGATTTTTAGCCAAGCATGGCAAATTAAACTTCCAATTTAACAATGAAGCCATCGGGCTGATGACTGTAACTGTGACTCTGGTTTATTCTGGGATGGATTCTGGCGGCCTGGCCTGAGTGATATTCTCTATGCAAGAGTAGTCTCACAGGTTAGCCCTGGTGGCAGAGGCCTGTACTGTTCCCATTCTACCACAGTCTCCAGGCAGCTCCACTCAAAGGGTAATGACTCTTATGGCAGAGTTCATCATTCACGATGACTGCCACACCACTGTTGCTTCATGCCTGGTTTATTACTTGGAGAAAGAAACTTGGAAAGAAGCTTTGAGCTGGTCTCTCACTGTGCCTTAAAGTGAATAGATAGATGTCAGGTAGGAGGAAGGTTGGTTAGATACCTAAAGACACACACACACACACACACACACACACACACACACACACATATGTTCATACATAGTAAGTAGATAAAATATTTTTTAGAAATTGGTGTTATGGTTTTTGCTTGGACTAACCATAGTAAGTAAAACATTACATTAAAGTACACACATAAGGCTCTTCTTATATACTTTCAGGTAAGACATTAGACTATGATGCACATATCTTTTGGTATCAGACACATGTGGAATCGAAGAGTAGGTTCACCTTTTTCTAGTAGTGACATACCTTGGCTATATAACCCACTTCTTGGATATACAGCTTAACCATCAGTTTGATCATTCTGAAAGTAAAAAATATAGCGTATACTACACAGATCGTTTTTAAAATTAGGGATATTGAATGAACTACTTGCCAGCAAGTCCCGTGGCCCATGGTCAACACACTGTAAGTGGAAACTTCCACGGAAACTGGACTGCTATGGTTTGCCTCTTCTGAAATTCAGATGTTGAAGACACTGCCCAGTGCAGTAGTGTTGGTGACGAGGCTCTCAGGGGTCCTTAGGTCGTGATGGCTCTATCCTCAGAAATGGATTAAGCCACTAAAGAAAACAGGCTTGCTGGAGGGTGTTCGTGTTTCTGCCATTTGGAAACACAAAATTTTTCTTCTCTGAGACAGCACATGCCATCTTACAAACAGAGGCCAAACCTGCTGATACCCTTACATTGACATCAACTTCAGGGGTCCTTCTTGAATCTTTTTTTTTTTTTTTCTGGAATTACATATTCTTTATAATGTCTGTGGAAATCAGAAACAACTCCTCTGAACAACTCCCAACCATCAGGGATTTGTGCAACTAGACTGACATTCCATCTAAAAGATCACAATTTGTTCGTTCTGAAAAGGGAGATTTCTAGTGCTAAAAGATTAATATTATGATAATTACTTTGTAAAAAATAAATTAAGAAAGTGCCAAAACAGCCCCTTGCTGACTTTACATCTCTGTAAAATGCAGGCAAGCTGACATCTATGGTCTGTCTGTGGAGTAATCTGACTTTCTTAGCTCTGAGGGCTGGGGGAGGTGAGTGTCAGCAATTACTTCCTCTTATCTTCCAGAGATTTCTAACTCTTCACGATCCAACCATGAACAGACACTGGAGGCCAAAAATCACACAAATAGAGCTCTAGAAGAGGATGATTTTAGTATGTGTATATGGCTAATGCTTCAGAATCAAGACTCCTTAAACTGTGTGAATGGGATTTGAGTGAAAGAAATGAAGCAATGTAGCAAAAACTCAAATTGAACAGCGAAACATAAACCAGTGTCATCACTCTTGCAGAGGAGAAGGCTGATCAGCCCGCTGAAGGATCAGCCTAAGTCATGGCGTCCTTTAGTTAGCCGGTCTTTGGCAAGCCATTTAACCTCTCCAAGGGCTCTTTTCTGCTATCTCCAACAGAAATAGGACTTTTTACTTAGGTTGTACATATTGAACTAATGACCAAACCACTCTGAAATTTTGTTTCCTCATCTCTAAATTCAAAATCTCCATTCTTGCCTAACATGAAACGCTGCTGCTGGAGGAGCTATACATTTGCTCTGTCCATTTAAGGCAAGTGTTCTAATCAGAAACACAAGTTGGTTCACTCTGACCAGAAATCATTGTCTTAGAAGTTTCTTCACTTGGTTCCCTTTTGGAAAACCAGAACAACAAAGACAGAAACAAACAAACAAACAAAAACAAACAATGACAACAATGAAAGCAACCCCAACGCTCAAGAACTAAACTCAAGTTATTTACTTATCACTAGCATAAGCACAAATATACCTGGGAGAATAGAACAGTACCTGCATTATGGTTAATTAATTATCCAGAATATTAGAGCTGTAGGGATTTCTACCTCATCCCTCAGGTGTACATTTGCATGCAGAAGAACTCTTTAAAAACAGAGGAAGTTTATCCTTTGGAGAAATGAGTGTTTTATTTAAAAATATTCTGGAGTGGAGTGGCTCTAACACTTTCTGCACTATTGTAAAGTTTTAGCCCATTGTTGCGAAGTTGGTGAGGCTATTTGGGTTTAGCTGAGCATCATTTGGTTTTTTGTTTGTGCTTCTTCTTTCCCTGTATCTCAGTTCTGGCTGGTGTTTCCAGGTTAGATCTCATTTCTGTGTGGATGGTACCCTGCATTTCTTAGACCTACATTGCTCCAAGTGCAGCCCTCTAGCCAGTGGGCTTCTTCTTGGCTGAAACAAAACTGATAAACAAAGTTCCTATTAACTATTGCAGAAATTCATAAACTTAAAATCTGCAAAGAAAGGTTATTGCCCTGCGAGATATTTATGGTGACTCACTTTGCTTGCTATGGTGAGATTGCTTTTATAAGTACCTCTGGTTTTAAAACTGGGAAATAACTATATTTCAAGTAAATACACTCTGGAAGCATCTTCCACATTACTCAAATATCTTGTGCTCAAGGCTGCACAGGCTAAGATAAAAACTCTCCATTTGGGACAAAAGGTTTTTCTTGACCCAGGGTTACAAATGGGCTTTTTAAATAAGTAAGCAGTGCACAAAATTGTTAGGCAAAAAAAAAGAAGAACAAAAAGTAGGAGCTCTGTTTCTCACTAAAGAAAGAAGACAGGAGAGATGCGCTTTCAGAGCCCAGCATGGCGTGTTTCTTCGTGTTGGATCCAAACACACGGAGCATGTGGTCTTCATGCTTATCTCCCCCCTTCATCTTGATTATTAGCTGGCTGCTTCCCCCACTGGACAAAAGTGCTGAGGAGCCAATAGTCTTTTCTGTTCAATATGTTTTGTTCTTAGTACAGTGAGTGGTGCACAGGGGTCCTCTCTAACTGTTTACAAATTGATTGCAAGCATTGATCGAATACTTACAGGAGGCATGACTGAGAACCAACACTCATGTTTCACTTGCTCATGGTTTGAGAAGCTACAGATCTTGGTATGTACTTCTGTCTTATGTGTTGATTCTGACCCCCTCCCCAAACTATGCGGTACAGAATTAAATATCCTGCTCGACATTTTCCTGTATATGATTTCAAATATGCCACAAGAGTAAATCTGCTTGGGGATGCAGATCTAGTAATTAAACTGGGCATGTGGCAAAACTGGCAATGATTTTTAAAACGTTTTCTAGAAAATAGGCTTAGCTTAGATTTTTCCTTGAATTTCCATTCTGTCCAGAATGCCTTCATGAATAGTAATTTTTTTCTCCATTATACAGGCTCTGTTCATTTTTTTCCTATTAGTCCCATGGGCAGATGGACAGACCATTACTAATCCTCTGTTCTTTACATGAGATTTGTATGGAAGCAGGAAAAGCATGTCCTTGAGATCCACTGAAAAATAAATGACGTGAAATGATCAAGGAGGAAACTCCCTCGAGAATAAATATTACCTGATATATAGTGACATTTTTCACGATGAACCTCTGATATATAATGCGGTGATGTGATCTCTTTCCACTGGACCTGAACCCCACCCCAGCCCCTCCAGGGAAGGTGTTCTGACTGTAGAACAAATGACTGTACCTTTGGAGTTGCCATTCACCATGTGAGGAGAAGGCAGAGTGTATCCTTAAATAATTAACACCGTATTAGATGGGCAGATGTTGCAGCCTAACGCATGTGGTGCATGCTTACACGGCACACAGTGGGGGTGTCTGAGGGAGACTGCTCATCTTCCAGGGAAGCATTACATAATTGATTAAAATAATCTTAGAAAGCGGGCACAGCATTCCACTCTGCTATTGCCAACGGCTGAGCCAGAGAGAGAGACCCATTTTGAAAGCATGGAAAGCTGGTTTTGTTTGAGTTAATTTTTACTTATTCACTTCAATATTTATGCTATCATTCATTATCAAACATTAATGTGCACATGAATTATGATCTATAATTAGCAATGCAAATTTCTGAGCCTAAGTACCAGAAATTACGATTCAGTTGGTTTCATCTGACCCGGAAGCCTGGATTTTCAACGAGGTTGAAAGGTGACATTGCCTCCTGCAGTCATCAAAGAGCACGTGGAAACATGTTAGCCCATGCTTGCCCCCATGCCAAGTATGTATACCAAATTCCTCCAGTTGCAAGAAATTCTGTCACAGATTATTGCTAAGATCTCTTCATTCAGTAATGTAAAAATATTAATGTTAAAATATTCCTAATTCTTATTATCAATATTAAAATGATAGCTAATGTTTATTATTTCCTATCATGTGCTAGGCACTTGCATATATTATACATTTAATTTCTGAAGTGTATTCATAAGGTTCTCGGATGAATGTTCTGTTCTTATTACAAGGAAATTTATCTTGAGAGTTTGAGAAACTTAACAATCATTATACAGAGTAAGTAACAAGCTATGGAAGACTGATTACATACTGTGCTTCAACTTTACTACACAGTAGCTTCCCAGGCCTTCTCCAAGTCTAGCCCTGTTCTCTTTGCAGTTCCTCCCTCGGTCCTTGTTTCCAGCTTTGTTTCCTTGAAATATGGAACTTTCTTGTTAATCAAGCCAGAAGTTGTGCGGGTTTGAGCCCAAGAACCCTGCTGACTGGAGGATACAGTGGACGTCTACATCACGGTCATGCTTGTAAGGCTTTTAAAGTCTGCACGAGGAAATCAGTCTGTGGATGAACAGGTGAGTAACACAAGCGAGGGCGGGTGAAGAAACTGGTGATCCAGGAGTTTCAGAAATGTGGGACTATGATTCACTGCAGACTGGAGTTATTCTTGTAGATTCCACGGAAGAGTTGCAAGTTAGAGTGAGTCAGGGTGAGAGGAATAAAAGGAAGAGGGCAAAAACGATAAGCACCATGAGAAAGGCAGGTGTGGTGAGTTCCCGAGTTGGCCTTTTTTACTCTTGGTCAAAGAACCCGTAATTCCTCCAGCACAATGATTCCCCCCAATGAGTGCCCTCCATTATACCTCCAATTTGTGCATTTCCAGTACTAGAAATCCACTCTGTTCTGGAGGTTTTAGCTATGATGATGAGCACTGCTCATAGAGTTGACATTTAAAGGAAAAGCCGCTGTTTTCCTCAGACCTTCCCCTCGCTGCCTATTTTTGTACCCTTCAAACAGTACAGAAGCAATCCGAAGAAGGACGCAGTGCCAGGCGTGAACATTACGCTTTCCTGGGACACTGAGTTTACGTATGGACTCCAAGCAGAAGGTTATCCATGAAGACTTTGTGGGAGAAGCCCACACAATCTGGAGAGAGAGCTTGAGAGAAGAGACTTGGGCAAAGAAGGCAGAGGAGGAGGGGGAGGAAGGAAGGAAGATGCAGCAGCAATCGTGTCCTACACAGTCTCCCGTTCATTCATAAATTGGCAATGAATGACTGCCTGTGTCAGACGGATGCTGCGACTGAGGAACGAGGTGATGAGGATGAATGTGCTGCCTCCTATAGCAATCGGGAGACACAACACCATGCAACCCTGAATCTCTGTAGCTCAGTGCACAAAATTTCCTCCCTTCCCATACTAAGAGGCGGTGTAGGACAGCAGTGGGATTCTGCCCAGTGAAGTCACACAGAGCTCTGGTCAAAGGTAGCTGCACCCCAAACTACATGGCTAAGATCTGTGGAGAACAGCAAAAGAATTGGGTGAAGCAGGAAAGTTAGAAGGACATGGAAAGATGTAATCAGATGAAGAAACAATCACTATGTGACTGGCATGAAGTTGGACTTAGAAACTACTAAAGACAAGGCGCTTCTGAGGATCCAGTTGAAATTTGTTGGGTAACTGATTTGGGGAGAGGAGGGATTGGCAAAGCTGGGAAAGTAAACATTGCTGAAACCATGCAGGGTCTGCTGCGCCCTTCTTCATGAGAATAGTGTGGGATCATCTGGTAGACTTGCAAAGGGCCGCTGGCCAAAGTGGGAGGAATAGATGGATTGTGGCAGGGGGAAGCAGTGTTCTTCTTGCAAGGAACGTCTCATGCTTAACCATTCGACAGTGTAACCGTTATTAGCACCCGCTTCACAGATACAGAAACTAAAAGTTTTAGAGAAGTACTTGTCCCAAGGATCACAACGCTATTAAACATATGCATGGGTAAGAGAAGTAGAAGAGATTGAAAACCTGAAATGTGTCTGATATTGTTATGGTTTAGATCTAAGATACTGAGGAATTCAGCAAGGGAAACTGCTGTTAGGAGGAGAAGCCTGGTGGGAAGCGGATCCCTGGGGGTGAGACCTGGAAGGCTGTGCTCCTCTGTTCTCTCTCTGCTTCCTACCTGCCGTGGGTTGAGCAGCTTTCTTCTGCCAGGCCCCTCTGCCGTGCTGTTTCTGTCTTGGAGCCAGCCAAGGACGGACTGATACCGTGAGGCAAAATAAACCCCGCCTCCTTTAAGTTGCAGGTGTTCTTTATTTTGTTGCAGTGATGAAAGCAACTAAGCCGGATAACGAAGCCCACGCTCTGTTCACGTTATGATGCCACCTCCTGGTCACTCTGGGGTATAACCGTAGTACAGGAGCTACTTCCCTGGTGAAGGGCTTTTAACCTAAGTTCTAAACCTAACCGTGGTTTTAATTCGCGAAGAAAGTCGGCATAGAAGTGTTTACACTTCACAGCTCTTTCCACTCACCCTGGATAAATGGGTCAGTATTTGGGGGGGAGAAGATGAGCACCCCGTTGCCTCCTCTCTTTCTGCAGGTCATAGGATCGGGAGAGCGGTGCTCTTAGCAAAAGAGGCGCCGAGTGAAAATGAGGCTGTAATGGGCACTGTTTCAAGTGAACAGGGAGATTTTTCTCCTTGTCAGAAATGCCTGGCCATTTCGGGAACAAAAAACAATCCTGTGTGACTCTTGTTTCGCACACTTTAAAATAGCACAAGTGAGATCTGACAAGCCCTGGGAGAGAAAAGTTCACTTTCCCTGTCTCCCCTGGTCCCACAGTTAGAGGATGAGCTAGAACGGGGATGATTTCCCTGTATCACACTGCGATGTCTTCTGAGCGTGACTTCCAAAATTATTACCCATGAGGACGTCACTGGCTCACATGTGCAGCCCCAAATTTTCCTTCATGCAAGCCTCCAGTTGTTCCCAGAAGCTGCCTTGGAATCAAAGCACCAGTTTTCAATTTTTGCACTCACCTCTGCACTTCCCCCACAAGGGGCCCAAGTTAACAATACTGGTAGCTCCTAGTGTCTGATCTTTTCTTTATGACATCTTCAATAACTACTGACTCTGAAATTCTTTGGTGCAATTTTGATAAGATTTGTTTTGGCTGTAATAGAAATTAAAATGTATAGCATAATCCACTAATGGCTGCTAAAATTTTGTCATGCATTATGAAATTTGAATTTAAAAGCGGTTATCAGGGCTTTGTATGTGTCCAGATGAAATTTGGCAGATATTTGCATATAATGATGTTCCTATAATTAGTTTCTTTGGGGCAGGAATGATCTTATTCACTGTTAAAACCCAGGAGATATTCAATGGGTATTAGTTGAACGAATAAATGAATGAATGAATGAATGATCAAATTGTCAGTAAGAGTAATAATAACCCTTTCATATTTGTATAATGCTTAATGTGCTATTTACTGAATTGGCTTAACTTATCTTTAAACTCATCTGAATACTTCAAACATCCTAGGAAGCAGTTGAACTTTGCTTCCTTAGCCCCACCAGGGAAGATCTTACTCCTAGAAATCAATACATAGAAATTTGCATACAGGTCTTTCCATAGTCACTCCACTGCCCCAGGCACGAGCAGCGGGCTTGCTTTGCGTACCAGGACTTGATGGAAGAAAAACTGTGAAATAGATACAAACCTATTTTGCCCTGAAACCTTTTGCTCAGAGGTCCTTTCCCACGTCAGGGTCCCCAGTAAGCTCCTCCAAGCTCCCTCCTCTCTTATCTACCCTCCCTTCAAGACCTGCTCTCTGAAAGGACTTGAGAAAAGGAATCGCACCAAATCACAGCTTAATAGTGACCCCTTTTGGGAAGCTTTGTTTGCAGCAGAGTATAGTACACGATCTGGGTTGTCCACTGTCTTCCTGGCTCTCAGAGGAGAGCTGGTTTATCACAAGTAATTGTATAGGGAGCTCAAGGAGCCAGCCGGCTCTGGTCAGTGTCCTTGAACCAGGTCCTAACCCCGATTGCCCTCCTGTTCTTACAGGGCACCCATCCTGCGGAATCATAACCTTGATCCTGTAGTGTGGCTCAAGGCCTGTCTATTTTTGTCTGCTGTTTGAAGAGTGTACTGCATTTTATTTATGTCCTTTAGCCACAATAGTCCTATGGTTAGCAGATGATTATCCGATAAGCACCCCTCCCCCCACACCAAAATATCAGTATCAGGAAATGATAGGAGACCTTCAGTTGCGGCAGGGAAGGGGGAGTACGGGAACTTGTAGAGTTCTGATAGCACATGTGTCCAGCCTGTTTAAGACTTACATTTATATCTTGTTTATTATAGACCATTTCTTCAATGAAGGAGAGGGTATTAAAACTATGCTTAAAATATTTATATAAGCCTTTTCACAGGTTCTAGCTAATCTAAATTCAGTTCCTCCCTACACATTGCTCCAACTTCCAAATCACTATTGCAGGGTTTGCAGAGTGTGTACATGGCAGCTGCATGTGTATCAGCCCTAACTCAAGGTTCAGGACTCCAGTTAAGCCTAGCACTGCTTCCAGGAAAGAAAGAATGGAAAACGCCATATCGTATCTCCAAACCCAGGCCACACGCCCCTCTCTCTCGAAGGCACGTGCTTCTTTCAGCTCTGCCTAATAAACTTTGTCTGTGCCTTTGTCTGTACCTTTTGGAGGGAGGGGGGAAGGAGAGAAAGAATACCATATCCTATTGACATTTTAACGTTTGAATTCCTGTCTTTCAAAAATTAAAAATCTACCTAAAATCCTTTTTCTCTATCAGAATTTTGGGTTCAATTTCCAGCCTACTTGATTATTTATATCTCTCTTAGCATGTCCTAGCCTGACAGTGCAAATTAATACATTAGTAATGACAATAATAGGAAATTAAACAAAGCACTTTGGTCTGGAGTATATGAATTATTTAAAGCCTGAAAGCTATAAAATATCATTTTCAATTACAAAAATCAGCAGATATGCAAAGGCAGTTTATAAAGACTTTATCTTTGGTGAAAAGTATACAATGATGCCTGATGATAACATTGAATATGCAAAATATTTGCACAATCACACTCAAAACTAGGGGAAATTTGCTGTTGTTTCTGGAAATAACAAATATGACCTCAAGATATACATGTTTAGGATAAAATAATTGTCCCTTTAGTAGAACTGTCTACTGATAGTCCTTGAAACCATCTATCAGAATCACATTTTAGAATATAACCTATGTCTTCTTCCTTTGGTTCACGTGGATTTGATACCCTTGCATGGATTTTCTGTAAGCCAATTACATAGTTTTGTTAGTTAAGCAAAAGAAGCATCTTTATCACCTGTAGTGGATTGACAACTGGTGGTCAGCTTATACCCCCCAGCTGAACTGAGGAAGCATGCAGCTGGGTGTGAAAGGCCCACCTGGGGATTGTTGCCAGCTGCATAAGAGGCAGAGCTGGAGACAAAGAAGTTAGGCTGTTAGGAGCTGAGAAAAGGCTATTGGGAGCTGGTAGAAGCTGTAAGGAGCTGTTGGTTGTTTTGGAGGAGCTCATCATGCTGGCTTGCCTGATGCACTTGGCCGTTTTCAAACTCAGAGGAGCTCGGGACCCTGATGGCACTGAGAATAGCTTCAGCTCACTTTGCAGGAGCTCTGGTCCTCACTCTGAGCATCGTTTCCAGGCTCTGGAGGGGAAGATGGTGCACTGCCAGTCTCCTGGAGAAGCTTGCTGTGTTGGCTTTCTGATGGGATCTCAGCAGTCTTCACCACTGGAGAAGCTCGGGACCTCACTGCTGCTGAGGATGTCTGTGGTACTTTTGGGGGAGTTGTGGTTCTTACTTTGCGCGTCACTTCCTGGCTCCAGTGCAGATCCCTCAGCCTGCTAGCACAGATCCTTCACCCCGCTGGCACAGACTTTCTAGATTCCACCACTGACCTTGGGGCCTTCCCAGCACAGATCTATGAATCTATGAAACAGGCCTAGGTGAGATACTGTTATGCACTCTGGGCCTCCAGTTGGACTCGTGGGAGGCATTGTTATGAGGTCTAGGTCTTCAGCTGGACTCACGCAGGATATTTCCATGGGATCCAGGCCCTCGGCTAGTTTCCTTAATCTTAGCATGTGGACAGATTTCCTGCACTCTTTTGTATATCATTCTTTGAGTGACTATTATAAATAATCTAATAAAATATATGTCCATATTATATATTGTTTCCCCTCACAAAATATCCTTCAAACGAACATATCACCCGTGAAGGGAGGTTTCAGGCAATTGTCATCCTCTCTCTGCTTTGTGCCCTTTTGCTGCCCAGTCTGTAATGGTTCCTTGTGTCTCATGAAATTGAAATTAGAATTCAAGCTAATCCTCTCACCAGCTACAGTTATTGACCCCAACAATTTATATTGTAGGGGTCAGCTTTGACAGAACTGAAAGCCTATCACACAGTGTAACTTCTGTCTGTCCACATATGACTTGCCTAATCCAAGTAGGAGCCGGGAACTTTTCATCACATTTGTTATTGTGACAAGCGCAGATCTCACAGTTACTCAGAAATATAGATTTCTTTAAATGAAGGCCTCAGACTTAGTTGTCTGGCATATTGTGTTCTAGAATTTTGTTTTGCAAATATGCAGCTCATTTCTGTGCATCAGAGGAAGACCGAGGTTACTGTCTGCACCTTGCAGGTTGTCAGTTCTGTGTCGAATACAGCAAACTTTTACCAAGACCTTTTTACTGCATTTTCTATAAATATACTTTGTGCTGGCCTTAACATTTCACAGATCTCTAATGAATTAAATAAATTATTTGATATGTGTATGGGTATTTCTAGCAGGATCATATTCTTAACTTTTTGAAAATATGCATTAATAATTGTTCCACCCACGTGCCTAAATGGGCGAACCTAACAGAGCCAGCTAAACTAGTGCGAACTCCTCGCAGGCTGATCAATCTCAGAAGCTTCTCTTCTTGGGTCCTCACGTGCAGCTTAAACACCAGTAGATTTTCCTTGCTGACTCCCCCACTCTGCTCTAGATTTATTTTAAATCTATTTTGATGTGGGGTATTTGTTTTTGTTTCTCCTTGTACTTGGGCTGCGGGTTATTCTCTCTTGGATTATCTTGTCGATGGTATTGGTGGTTTATTTTCTGTTCAGTGAAAGTAAAGAATCTGACTTGGTTCTCTTCACGTGAGCCTCTGTGTCAGTTGTGAGCTCAAATCAATTAAGAGCTGTGTGTCCACTGGGAAAGAGCATACACTTTACAGTCCAGGCTGGCAAGTTTATGCATTACTCTGTTTAGTTTTAACCTTAGAACTGAAAGTGTAAGAGCTTCATGTGTCTGTGTAATTGGTAAAAATAATTTATCTCTCATTGTATAAATGTAAAATGTTTTCTCATCCCTTGAGGATATTAATAAATTAGAATATAACATCCATTAAAAGAGCTCTGCTCTCATGATTTAGAAAGATTAAATGTTTGTAAATATCGAATGTACCACAAATTCTGGGCAAATAAAGCTGAAATACTAATTTAAAGGCACTAGATTTTAAAGATCTTTAGAAACTGCTGGCTCAAATATTTTATGTAGTAGTATAAATTCACATAGTTAAGGTGAATCTGTGGGCATACTAGGCCAGCTAAAATTTTTTACTTTTTAATTTTCAGAAAAAGAAGAACTCTAAAGGGCAAAAGGCTTTTTCATTAAGTTCAATAGTAGGAAGTATAAGCAAAATATAACATTTATTTTCAGTATAAGATTTAGGTTTGTTTTTGGAAAGTGTAGTTACTCTGTTCCTTCAAAATGCCTTGTAATATTCATTCGTACATCACATAAGCCAAAATCACTCCTAAAAGTAAGAGGCTGTTAGCCTTCTGAGGAGGCATTAAGTGTGTGTGTGTGTTTGTGTGTGTGTATGCTAAGTATTTGACATAGGTCAGGGTCTGTCACAGATCTGATGCTTTAGAATTCATAAAGTGCTTCTATCAATTGCCATATATATGGAATATCATTTAGAGGGCAAAAGCACAGAGTATTTTCTTTCACTGGATAGAAAATAAAAGGATTACATGTGATCGTAATCTCATGAAACAAACACCGTAAAATTGCACTAGTTTCTGAAGAAGCGTGAGAGTCACAAAGGCTCAGGGACTTAGAAAGTCACACAGGGGATGATGAGTGACTTTTGAAACTAGCAACCCAGATTTCAGCTAACTGCTGTCTCCACTCTGCCCTTGGACTCTAGATTTTGAGGAACAGAAAATAGTAGCAATAACCACATTTTGTGTATGCACTCCCCAATTAGTAAATATTTATTTAATTGATTAAATGTATCCACATGTCATGCATGTTATAAAAGAAGAAAAGCAATGTTAAATTCTGAGATAGACAAATATAAATACAAGTGCTATTATTTTCTTCCACAACCTGTGAAACATCTTATGCATCCCAAGAGCCCTCAGTGGAATGTGCTAAACTTTAATTTTCCATTTATAATTTGTATTCACACCTATCTAAGTTCTTTCATTCGAACACATTGTCTCCTTGGGACCCCAAAGCTGCAGAGTTATGAAGAACCTTGAGGCAAAGAGATTGTCGCCTTCCTTCCATTACTATTTCCATATCAGAAATATAGTCCTTACTTTCACCTAGAGCCCTGGGTTCCCACAAAATCTTCTCCCTTGCTGTGTCTAAAAGGAAATACGTATCATCATATTTTTATCTAGGTAACTCTGCAGAGATACAGAACCTGTGTCTGTGAAATCAGAAAAGACCTTAACTATGAAACTTTTAGTGAATTCAATATCCCTATTTCTTATGTTTATCTTCAAAACCTCTCTTTGAGGTATATAAACCACTTTATTTTCTATTGTGCAAATGACAAAGCTGAGTCTCAATGTTAACTATTATTTGTCCTGTATACTTTACATAGTATAACAAAATAATGTGGATTGAGTGAACACATGAATGAATCAATGAAAGGGCTCAATTGATGAAGCAAAGTTATTCCTAAGATCTAGGCTCCTCAATTCCTATTGGAGCCAGAATATTTTTGTGAAAAATCAGTTGCCTCTGGAAAGGAGCTAATGAAGAGGGAAGACAAGACTAGAATCTAAATGAGAGGACCTGGTTCAGATTTTGAGTAATTTCCTAGCTACCTGGCTTAAATAATTTACTCAACATCTGAGCCTTTGGTTGTTTAGATTCTGTGTACTGCCTACCCCACTTAATATCTGCCTGTCCCATGTCAGAAAATGGTTCACAGGAACAAACTAGAGAATCCATATGGGATTGTTTACTAACTCTAACATCTAAATCCTCTAGATGACTGAGATATAGGGAGTTTTTGAAAATAACTGCACTCAGAATGACACAAGTGTGAAACATGTAGAACTGACTGCTTTATTGTCCTTCTGGTCAGAGGATTCCCTTACATTGAACATATTCATGCCATTCATAGTAATTGGACACCAGATACATGAAAAAGTATAAAGCAACGGAATCCCTTTCCAGGCAGTTACAATCTAATTATGACAGAGCGTGTTTTAGTTTGCTAGGGCTGCTGTAACCAAGTGTCACAGGCTGTGTGGGTAAACAAGAGAAAATTTGTTCTGATAGTTTCAGAGCCTCAAGGTTTGGTTCCTGCTCAATTTCTGTCCTTGGCTGGTGGCTGGGTCCCTTCCTCACTGTGTTCTCACAGCGGCTTTCTCAGGGTGTGCACATCTCTGGTTTTTCTTTGAGTATCCAAATTTCCTCTTCCTATCCATAAAATAGGATGGATTAGAGAAGCACCCTAAAAGCCCCATTTTAAAATTCTTCACTCCTTTAAAATCTCTCTCTCTCAAAATAGTCACATTCTGAGGTACTGGTACTTAGGGTTTCAACATATAAACTTTAGGGAGATAAAATTTGGTTCCAAAAAAAAAAGAAAATCTAGAAGTGTATATGCCAAGAAGCAGCAGAGAACTATGTTATGTAAATCACAGTAACGTACAGTTTTCAGAGGCCAAGGAAATCCTTTAAAAGAGATCTGCGCTATAAGGGAAAGAAAAGTTGTGGGTCCATGGGAAATGCAATGCAAAAACTCCTGATAGAAAGAGAGCTATAAAGGATGTGTTTCCTTCACCCGGTTTACCTGGCCATCATGATAATAACAATGGGGAACACTTCAGCTTTTTAAACATTTTAATTTACGTCATTTTGATCATAGTCCCAACATCCTAGTAATCTATATTATACAGGTATACAGCCTATGCATACTGAATCCCAGGGAAGTTTTTGCCACTCTGCAGTTTCGCCTCAGCACTATAACTTTTCAAACAGCTCTTGAACTCGCATGATTTTGCTTTTTGATAATTTAGGGCACAAGTGTTCTGGATGTTCAGCTTCAAGAAGAAAAAAATCCAGGACAAACCCACTGGTGTTAGAAAGGGCCAGGGGGTAAACCAGGACTGTATTATTTAAACACAATGTGAATACAGTTGTATGACAACTACATACAACTGTAAATTCTAAATACAGTGAACTTTGAAATTATATGTGTTAACTGCAGTTAACAGATTTTTTTAGTCATAGTTTTTCTCTGTATTTTTTAATCTAGAGAGCTCGTGTCATTCTCAAAGAAGGTACTCCCATTAGCTGCCAGCTCTTCTAGAGAGTGTTAGATCAGCTGAGCTGGGTGCATATCTTAAAATACAAACTCATTTTGCCCCATTTGAGGTTCTGTGCATTTTCCACGTGCTACATTCCGAATTTGTATTCCATACCCGACATGCATAATAAATTATTTCCCCAGTGAAGGCTATCAGTTTTCAGAAACTCAACACTTAAAATATTTAATTAGCATAAAAATTTGGGGCATGATCAAAGAGCTAGAATAAAATGTTACTTAAAGCATTATTAAAAATGTCGTGATGTCAGAAATGTCACATTGTTCTGTAAGCAGGAAAAACTGCAAAGAGGGAACTGAGCAGAATAACTTCTTCAGAAAGTTCGCTGGAAAACCCTTGTCACTTTGGGACGTACCCAAAAAGGCATAATAAAAAGTGTTTATTTGAAAAGCGATCACACTTCTAGTGATAGATTCAAAATGAATAAGTACATATACAGCCAGAGGCACAGACAGATATTTATGTACAAGGAAGTTCACTAGCATTACATTATTATATAGGAGGTGGGCACGTTATCAACAGTACAGAGGTTATTAACTAAATTACAGTGCATCTGTAGGACAAATTAGTAAACCACTATTAAAAATTCAGAAATCTTCACAAACTCTCATTTTAAATCTTGATGTTCCTTTACCCTAATGCTCTGGAGAATTTTACCTAAAGTGTGTTCTATGGATTACTTAGATTATCATTAGCTAACAGGTTTTTTGGAAATGAAAAAAGCCAAGCGCTTCCCAGAGATGTGAAATGAGAACCTACCTATTAACAGCTGATATCTGAGATTACATTAAAGTGTGAGAAATCCTTCCCTAAAAGACATACAATCATCACACATCCCCGTGTTACAGGTATGACACTAAGGAACAAAGACATCTTGCATGAGAAAAAAATCCAGGTAGATCTTTATTCAACCGTCAACTTCCAATGATGATTTGACTGTGACAATGCAATTCTATTTGATGTTTATCTGGTAGATCCACCTTCGAAAAAGAACTCACTACTAATTGATAATACGGGAGTAAGTAGCAAAACGCGAGTGAAAACATTTATCAGCCACTCTGCTTTTCAGTCTCTGACTACAACCTTCTCTCTAACCCCACCTAGAAAACATTTGAAGTGCCACAAGGAAGTTACAGACAAGTCCCAGAGCAGTAGTGCAGCATCACAGGCCAAAAAAACAAAGAAAGTCGGGTTTTAACCCTTGCAGGTATAAAAGGTTTCTGAGGGTAAGTGTGAGCTTGGCGTTGATAGATCTGTAACTGCACGGTATTCTGAAACATAAGGCCTTTTATTATAAAAGTTAATCCTCAAACCACTTCAGCACTATGCTATCTGGATTTTCAAAAGGCTTTCCAATTCTTCATCTGAGACCTTATATGAATTTTCTTTCTAATGGATCAAGGGTTAGGGCAAAATATTGTCTCATAGGAAAGCTCTGTGATGTTCATGACCCATTTTTTTCATGACAGCTCCACAATTACTCATTCATTCATTCCTTTTTGAGCACAAACTGCGAGCCAAGATTCAATGCTAAATTATCTCTTTCCCTCAACAGAGGCTGAGGGTCTAGGCAGATCAGTAGCAAAGTGTTTCAGTTAAATTCACTGTCGATTAGGCTATACCATGAACATGATCCAAGTTCTCAGGGGACGTATTTATTTCTGAATGGGGAAGAGTAAAAGACAAGAATGCTTTAATCTGTGTTCTGTTTCTACCACTTTGTTAATATTCTCCCCGACCAGAATGTCAGAGCCATACTCTTGTGTTCTGCCCCTAACAGCTAACCAAAAAAGGATGAATAGCTTCCATTCCCTGCATGAATGACTGATTCATTCATTCACACAATTTTTACCCAACCTTTGCATCTCAGTTAGTGTCTCCAATATGTAGCACGTTGGTCAAGCCTAAAACTCAGGAATAGGAATCATCCTTGATGTTTTTCGTTTCCTTGCTCACATAATGAAACAATTAGCAAAGCTTTTGGGTTCTACCTTCAAAATAATTCCCAGTCCTCACTTCCTTCCCACTGCCACTGCCCCAGGTGAAGCATCTGTCCTCACTCACCTGGACCACTGCAACTGCCTTCTGTATATTCTGCTATTTCTTTTCTTCTCTTCACCAAACCCTTGTTTTGACAGTAGCCAGGGAGACTGTTTCATAATACATATCAAATTGTGTTGCTCCCTCGCGTAAAGCGTGCTGATGTCTTTCAGTTATGTATGGGATATCCAGAGTGCTCATCATCACAGCCTACGGGAACCACGTGATCTGTTCCGGTAGCCCTACAATCTCACCACATTCCTCCCTCCTCATTCATTCCACACTGGTTCCATGTGTGTTTCAGGTGCACTTTTCTACCTTTGAGGTTTTGGATGTCATCGTCCCTCCAGGACATTTCCATCCTGCTACTAGGGTGACTCATTCTCACACATTTTAATTTAGCTTAAGCATTACCATCTCAGAGAGCCTTTTTCTAAAATCATTTTTTCCCACAATCTCTACCCTATTCTACTGGCCACATCATTTTGATTATAGAGCATGTCATCCAGGTGTCAAATAGGATGGCTTAGAGGAATGGATTTATGGCCACTTACAATTTTCATCAGGACACTCAAAATCAGGTCAAATAATATAAATTCTATGGTCAATGTGTCACTTTTATGCAAAGTTTCAGAACAACGCCTCCAGAAAACCCACAGTGTTCCAAAGAAGCTAAAGTCTCTAACACCCATATGAAATTCCAGAAGTGTCATGAATTATGCTTAAATATTACTCTATGCTCATTTATTTGTTTATTATACTAGAATGTAAGCTTTCTGTAATTCTAAGCACATAGATCAATAAATATCAGCAAGTAAATATCTAACACCCATATGAAATTCTAGAAGTGTAGTGAATTATGCTTAAATATTACTCTATGCTCATTTATTTGCTTATTATACTAGAATGTAAGCTTTCTGTGATTCCCAGTACATGTCCCAGCACATAGATCAATAAATATCAGCAAGTAAATAAGCAGTTCAAGTATACAGACAGATAAAACCACAATAGCAACAGAACCTGACCCTTCCCTTGCCCTGTGTTCCTTAGTGTGTCAGCTACTCACTCATTCTTTAATTCATTTACTGAGCTGATATTTAATGCAGGATTATCTTTAGAAGATCTTGCACAGAATTAAACAACAGCAAAACCTTTCCCCTGCGTAGATCTTAAGCTTTTCTTAAAATTTATTTGGAAGAGACAAACGATAAATACAACAAATAATTGAACCATAAAGTATGTAGATGTGTTAGGGAAAAATAAATCAAGATGAAGGAAAAGGAGGTACCAGTTGAAGGGGCACAAATTTAAGCAAGGCACAACTGCTAGCAGATGCAATTGTCAGGATCAGTTTCAACAGAATTGGTCATGGGCTCGGATTTTTGTGGTAGACTACAGGTCCCTGAACTGGGGACACATGGGAGGTCTGTGGCAGTCAAGCAAGAAAAGCTTCATCTATGTTTACGGCTGCTTTCCTTTGCCTGAGATCCACCTCCTGTCAGATGAGAGACTTTAACCTCTCCGAGGAGTCTGAATGAAACCCTGGTGTGATCTTCACATTCTCCAGAGCTTGTTTGCCACTCTGAGAATCCAATTTCTCCCGAGCCCAAGTGGAGCTGCAGCAGTGATGCTAGCTAGCTCTGGCGAGGATAATTATTATTTATCACAAATATACTAATAAAAAAGAAATTACATGCAAGGAAGACTATGAAAAAGAATAACATTTCCACATTGTTGGTGAGAATATAAACTAGTACAACCACTACGGAAATCACTGTGAAGATTCCTCAAAAAACTAAAATTAGAAAATTAATTCAACTCATCTGTTCCCCTTCTAAGTATTTCTCCAAAAGAGTTAAAGACATCATATGGCAGAGACACATGCATGTTCATATTTATAGCAGGACAATTCATAAGAGCTAAATCTTGGAAGTAGCCCATAGGTCCATCAGCAGGTGAATGGATAAAAATCTCTATTGTTCCCGTGCACAATAGAGATTTGAGTACTGCTTTATTACTTTAGAGTACTACTTTACCATAAAGAAGAATAACCTTGAGTCATTTTTTGAGAAAGCAGATGCACCTTGAGACCATAATATTAAGTGGAATAAATCAGACACACAAACTTAAATGTTGCATGGCTTCCCTTATATGAAAAAACAAAATAGGAATAAATTGAAGACCAAAATAAAAGGTAGGTAATAAGAAATGGGAGATAGAACTTTTGCAAAAATGAAAGGGAGCAAGAAATGAAGGAAGAAGAAAGCGGAAGGGTGACATAAAAAGAATGATGATGCGTGATGTCCACGAACCAGCTCCCCCAATGCATGCAATCTTTATCTACTTTGTACATTTACTAATACAATTTTTAAATAAGAATAAACAGAAATTGTGTTTGACAAATATAATAGTTTATGCAATGAAAAGAAAGTGAAATGATAAAATGTAGCTCCTCCCCCTCCCTTGTCCCTGGAGAAGTTATCTTTGATGAAACTGGCCTGTGCTGCCAACAAGGAGGGGACAGTTAGAACAGAGGACAGAGAGGGTCCTGAAGGTCTCCTCAGTGGGGGATCCCAGCTAGCAACCAAGCTACAGCTTTCACCAGGGATTTAAAGACCAGTGAGGAGCTCTGGGGGAACCTCAACCTGAACATGCCTGAGGTGAATTCACACCTGAACATGCTCTATTTTCTATCCTTTTTTCTTTTCTTTTTAAAATTAATTTTAATGGTCCATTTTAGATAGGCATAATGTTCACATTCATTATAAAAATTTGTACTTGTACATGATAAATCTTGATTCTTCTCTCTTTCCCATTTCCCTCCTTCCCTTCAACCCCTCTTCCCTTCCTTATTACCAAGAGCTTTGTTTCCATTTTTCCTTCTGTTCTTTTTCTTTTTTTATCTTTCCTTCCTTTCCCCTCCCCCTCCCTTGTTCCCCTTCGCATGTGAACTTTTTTTTCCTAGTTCTCATTACTTATTATACATTTTGGTCCTTTTTCTTACAGTTCTGGTTTCTCACCTCAGAGAAACAATGCAATTTTTAAACATGCATGTCCATTTTCTTTCACTTAAGAGTATGCTTTCAAGGTGTATTCACTTACTTCACAGTGTCTCAAGCTTATCCTTTCTTATGGCAGAGTAGTACTCCATTGTATTAAAAAACCCACATCTTCCTTATCCATTCATAAATGGATTGACATTCAAGCAGATACCGCTATTACATACTGTGCTGCTATAAACAAGGGTGTGCATATGTCTCTGTGGTATAAACACATGCACATGATCTTTCTCTTTTTTGTTTTGTTAGTTTGACTGATGTATGTTGTCCTATTTCCTATCATTATGTTTTATTTGGTTGGTGAGCACAATAAACAGACACCAGAGGAATGGAGGGACATGTCAGAAGATGACTTTTCTTGCTGAACTCCATAAACATGCACATTAGTTTCATGAGTGAATTAAAATTTTTCTTTCACCTACTGGCTGGCACAGAGTAAGCACTTGGCTCTTCTTCCCTTCTCCTTCTCTTCTTTCCTCTTCTTCTTCCTTCTCACCCTCCTCTTCCTCCTCCTTCATCTTCTCTCCTCCTCTTCCTCCTCCTTGTCCTCCTCGTCCTCCTCATCCTGTCCTCATCCATGTCCTCCTTCTTCTCATCCCCTTTCTTCCTCCTCCTCCTGCTCCTCTTCTTTTTTAATTTTTGTCCTCCCCTTCTTCTTCCATATCTTCATTTCATTCTGCCACAGCATGTGAAGACAGTTCTATTGTTGCCTCCATGAGGAAACTGAGGACAGATAGATTGCCGTGAGATGATCTCTCAAGTGGATGGAAACCCATTATTTCATTCAATTTTGCTACCTTGAATTCAAGTTGCACCTTAATTATAAATATACGAACCTAGAAAAGATACCGCATTCCATATTGCATTACCCTAACTTCCACTCATACTTTGATTGGGGAAAGGAAAACAAAACCCATCTCTTTCCTCCTTGGCTTTATCCATTGAATTGTTGTGGAATTTACCATCCCAGTTGCTTCTCATTCCACCCTAGGCAGAGAATTAGAATGTTTTAGAAATACTTTGTACTAGCTCCAATCATGGCCCAAGGTTCTTAAAGATATAAGTGATGAAAAAGAAGCTAGAAATTTGGGGAATGTTGAACATTTTTTCACTAGGATCGATGGCGTTCAGGGTTCTGAAGGAACCACTGTGTCTTCTTGTTTTTAGAACCCTGTCAGCTGCTGAATTAAATAATAACAGGGGCCCAGGAGACACTCTGCAAGCTAGATGCAGACAAAACTTCACTAAAAGTAGCAAATTGGAATTTCCTAGTCTGGCTTCCCTGAAGATAGGTTTAAACATTCACATGTTTTAAAATCCCTTAATCTGACTTCAGTAATTCCTTCCTTCTCATGCTTTCTGATTTGTACTCACTATAAGTCAGTTTCTTTCCCAAAGGCAAAAATCTGAAGAAATATGCATACATATACATATACATCATACACATTTATATATATTCATTCCAAGGTGGCCTATAGCCGACAGGATTTTTCTCTCCCGGTTTTATATGCTGCACAGAAAGAAGTTGCAAATCAGCGCGGTGCCTTTTTGCCACCTAGTGGGAAATTTCACTGTGCTATTTCCTTCCCGTCTCTTCTTTTCTAAGAGATGTTGGAAATCTATTCAAACAGAAGCAGAAAAGAGGAAGGCTGTGCCTACTCCTCCAACATAGAATATCAGGGAGATGATAAATGGCATGGTCCGGATGGAAGATCTATCAGAGGTTGGAAATGCATGGTACCACCGCCACTCTATTCTCAAGCCTGGTGTTCTCTGATATCCTCGTCCTACCATGTGACTCTATACTCATCTTATAGATTGCACTGCAAGAGATCAATACCTTGCATAAAATCTTATTCTAAATTGCACAGCTCTAATACATTACTTACAGCCAAATGCACTGTGCCTTGAACTTCAGAGTCTCTTGAGTGAGGAGAAGAAAAAACCAAAGCTAAAATATCCAGTAATTAATAAATCACATCAATAATCATGAGAGTTATGGGGTACAGGACACAACGTGATGGTGTATGAGAAGGGTTGAGCATAGCAGCTGTCACATAGTGAGGACACCATAAATCACATCTGTTAGGTGCCAGGCACTGTGTTAATTACTGCATATCTCTTGCTCTGTACTCAATAACACCTTTGAAGTAATAATTATTTTCCCCCATCTTCCATTTGAGGATCTGAGATGTAGGGAGTTCCTATGTAAATGGAGTAGTAAAATTTTAACTCTTTGAGCGCCTGAAACTAAAATCTCTTTTATAACCTATATTATTATTATTGTCCAAATAAAAATTAATAAACAAAATAAGAAAGCTTTATGCTCCTATAGAGTAACAGACTGCCTAATATATGGTTTCATAACAATGTTGGAAGCCTTTTATTCAGCAGTCTATCATTCTATTACTCTGGATACATTTGCCCAAGGAGTAATGAGATTTACCCTCAAATTCCAAGCATTTGAACAGATCAATAAAGATCTTAATGGGACTCAGTGGTGTATTAGCTAAGACCCCATTGTTTCTGAAGAACTGCTGATGGAACTGTTACTACTTAAAGTGGTAAGTTATAATCCTGGTGGTCTGCCTGCCATGGATTGGTAAAAGAAATGTTTACACAGTGAAAGGGGCAGCAGTACATCATCGTAGCCAGCGAGAGGCCACGTGGCACAATCATTATGAGGGAGGACTCTGGAGCCAGACTGTCTGGCCCTGAACAGTGGCTCTGCCATTTACTAAATCTGTGACTGTCTGCCAGCTACTTACCCCCTGTATGCCTCAGTTTCTTCATTTTTAAGTGTAAAGATAATTCCACCTACACTGCTAGGTTACTGAAAATGCTGAATGAGGAATTTAACACAAAGCCCTTATAATGATGCTTGGCAAATAATGACTGCCAAGAAGCCCTTCACTTCATAATAAATAGCTTTTCCTTATAGGTGACCCTTCGTGTGTGATATATTCTTCAGTGTTTTAGGGAAAAGAGAGACAGCTCAGTGAGCTCACAATGAACTACACCAGTACAGAGCTAGGGAATGTTTTATTCACAAGAATATCCCCCAGAGAGAAAGCTCCATCTTTGGCCATAAGAGTGATCAGTTTTGTGCACAGTGTGAAATTCGGGACCTTCTGATCCGCAGCCCAATACAGAGGGCCTCCATATTGGCTGATACAGGCTGCTTAACGAGGTAAAGCTGTTCTGAATGTGAGAAGCCGTGTAAGATTCCAGTGGGTAAGAGGTGTGTATTTTTTACCAGGAAAAGAGAGGAATTAATTAGGGAAAGGAAGGTAAAAGCGCTCTCAGAATTGTCTAGGAAGGGATTTTCAGTCTTTGTTAGATGGATCCTTCTTCTTCTACAAACTTGAAATTATGTTCTCAATTGCAGAGAAATGCTTTTGTGTGAGGAAATTATTTTGAACAACTCAAAGAGGTGTTATTCTTGTGCTTTGGTGTATGCTAGAGAAACAAAAGCAAAAACGAACAATAAGAGAAAAACACAGAAGTAAAAACTAGATTCAAAGGAGCTATGAGATAGAAATCCTCGGGTATTGGTAAATATTGTGGATAACTATGAGTAGTGAAGGGAACTGAATTATTTACAATATTAGCAAATACCACTAATCTTTGCTTAATTTACTTATTTTTGGAAAGGTAGTAGGCATCAAAGCCAGGATCTCATGCATATTAGGTAAGTGCTCTACCACTACCTACTCCCAGCCATCTCTCTCTCTTAATTTCAGCTGTGTTAATGATGTTTAAAATCTAGTTAGGGATCAAGACTACTTTATTAATTAATTTTTAAAATATTTATTATCTATTATTGAATTATACTTGTGTATATTTCTGAGGTACAAAGTGATGTTATGATTTTTGGATACAATGTGAAATGATTAAATCAAGCTAATTAACATATGCAATCACCCCAAATATGAAACATCTTTTGTAGAAAGAATGTTTGAAATTTACTGTCTTACTGATATTGAAATGGACTGTGGTCAGTTATTAGGTATGTTCACCAACGTATGCACTAAATTGAAAAAAATCGCACTTACTCCTCTTGATATTTTATGCCCTTTGGCTACTATCTTTCCATTCCTCCATACTCCAGCCATTCATAGCCATACTTATTACTGATGCTTTACCTGCAAGGCTGTTCTATGAAAGACATATACGGTTCTTTTTGAAAATATTTAGCAATCATAGGGGATCAAGCTTATAGCCTGAGAAGAGTCTGTAAAGGAGAAAATTAAGTATAGATTAAATTTCCCTTTAATGAACAATAGATATTTTAAAATTTCACACACATGTTCATATCCATTATCTCATTTAATTCTTATGCTAAGCCTATTACTGACATTAGGTAGGAATTATCTCCCAATTTTATTGAGACAGTTTCTTGCTATGTAGTAAAACCTATCTTAGAACTCACTATGTAGCCTGTGTTCAGCTGGAACTTGTGGCAGTCTTCCTGTGTCAGCCTCCTGAGAGCTAAGATTAGAAGCATGTGCCACAATACTTGGTTTCTTCCCACTTCTTTGAAGCAGATCCAATAATGTTTAATAAATGACTCCTTTTTCCCCCACTGCAGGGCTAGGGATCAAGCCTAGGTCCTCATACCGAGCTACAATAAATTACATTTTTATGTAGAAAACCAAACTGAGATGGAAGTCCGAGTTGTCCACCTAATGTTCTGGAGTTCATTTTTTCTTTATATATATTGAGGACGTACAAATGTCTGTCCAACAGCATTGTAATGCAAGGTCTTTGACTTCAAACTATGACTTCTTAGAAATCATAAGCAGCAGCAACAAAGGTTCACAAATACCTATCTGAAGTAGGAAAAGGTGAGTTGTGTGTCGCTTCCTACCATTTGTTCTCCAAAGCCATTAGATTCCTACAATAAAGCTAGCTGTATGCCATTGCTCCAAACCAAACACAGCTCCCAAAGAACATGCTAGGAGATGCTTGGGTCTTTGTGGTGAGATATCTGCTCTAAATACTCCATTACTCTGGTTATTCTTTTACAGAAACACCTGCAGTCCAGCCACTTGATAAGCTGTTTTATTTCAAAGTTTACTATAATTATATTTGAGTGATTTTACAGAGTATAATTTATATTCTCCTTGTGCAACATGAGTTGTTCGAGACTAGTTTTCATACTACTTCCAGCAGTGCAAATATAAGTAAGCCTGAATCTCTTATCCTGCATTTCAGTGTCTATGAAACAGGAATGCTAGTAGTACTTTGTATAAGGTCATAGAAACACTGGGTGAATATACGTAAAGAAATATCAAACATATGAAAAGTGCTTAATAAACATTACTTTTGGCTACTATTACCAGTATCAATAGATGAGATGATTAACTATTTAACCAAGTTTACATCGCCAGTAAGGAGCACAGCCTGGCTCTGACGTTAGACCCAGGGATTCTGTCTACCTAGCTGTCAAAGGCAGGAAAGTAATTACATTTGGAAAGAAGACTGAAGCAGAGGGTCAGTGAAAATGAAGTTAGAATGGTGAGTATAAGAAAAGGAAAAGCCTGCAAAAATCTTTACAATCACTCAGTGATGGACACATTGACTAGATTCAGTGCAAAGAAATACAAGCTAGTGAGCCTCAGGGCAAACAAAGTAAGAACAGGGACTAGGATCTTCTGGCCCATTTGCTTCTAAACATTAAACCAGTGATGGTCGGAGAGAATATTGAGCACTAACACACATCAGAGACCGTCCTTGCTTCTAGGAAATCACAGAAGACATTGGAAGGCAATTTGGGCAGATGTGGTAACTGGGCAGAGAACATGCAGAGTACCTTACAATGGACCTTTTAAGAAGAAAGCTAGGAGAAAACTTCCAAATCCTATGACATAAAAAGAGTGGTCTTATAGATTAGTGTTCAAAGAAAAACAGTAATGAGAAAGAATATAACAAAGTGCTTTTATAAGTTTTGAGCCATATTAGGTTTCTGTAGCCCTTGACAATGGTGATTTTTGATACACTTTTTAAAATCGTGTGACTATTTAAAAAACAGATCCACCAGAGCCATCATTATCTATAATGTTCCACTCCTAGGAATCAATATCTATTTCACTTGTCCATAGCTGTGCAGTATTATAACCCAAAATCAAATCAGACAATATTTTATAATAACTTCCAATGCTAGGGGTTGACCAGTGATTCTTAAATTCATTTGTCTGTGCTCATGTGTTGAGTTCAACTGGAATAAGGGTTAGTTTAGGGATGGAATTAGCTGGTATAGCTACAATGTCTGCACCTCTTTTCTGGTTTGACTTTTTATCCTTGGCTTTCTTTCTAACACTGTGACTTGAAGGAAGTGTTTCAAGAGATCAGAAGTAGAAGCTGCAAAGAGGTCAAAGTAGAAACTACTTCTTCTTGGTCGTACATTCATCAGCTTTCTGTCTCTATAACAGGTGTCTGAGCTAATCTGCTTATACAGTGAAAAGGGTTATGTTGGTTCACAACTCTGGAGGTTCCAGTCCATGGTCGAATGACCCTACTGCTTTTGTGCTATGGTTACGCAGCATATCGTGGTGGGGGTGGATGCTGGAGCAAAACTGCTCGTAGCATGGCTTGGAAGTGAAAGAAAGAAGGAGGAAACAAAGGAACAAGTTCCCACAACTTTCTTTGAATGCACACTCAAGTGACTGAAAGGGCACACTCAAATGACTAAGCCCTACTGCTAAGTTTGCACCACCTCCCAATACTGCAGTGCTAAACCAGAGCCAAACACTTAACATATGGGCCTGTTAAGGACACCTGAAATCACTTTCCCACTGCTCAGACAAAACACCCAACACTCACACCTTAAAGAGGGGAGCTTTATTTTGGTTCATAGTGTCAGAGGGTTCAGTCTATGCATGGTCAGCTGGTTCTAACGCAGAAATACCATGGTGGAAGGTCATGGTGAAGAAGAGCTGTTCAGTTCATGGCAGCAAGAAAGGAGATGGAGGGAGAAAGAGAGAGAGAGAAGAAAATATATACTCTTCCAGGTCACACCCCCCGTGAGCTCTTCAGTGGCCTCATCTCCTAACAGCACACCCGCAACAAGATACGAACTGTAGGGATTACATTATTTTGCTCCAAGTAGGTCGCAAGAGTAGCCCAGACTCAAGGAGTGGAGAGACAAACATTTCCTCTCCATACGAAGTGCTGTCAAGTACTCTGGTCGTGATTTTCGATTTAGCCCTGGAAGTGTCACAGATTAAAGAGACTTCTTACAGGTATTCACTTCTTTGTATGTTATGAAGTTTAATGACCTGCATAGTTCCTAGGCAATCTTGAATCCTTTGACCGCTATCTCCCTCAAGTTAAATGACATATGGCCTCTTCTTACATACTTTCTTTTAAATTATAATAGGAAAAAAAAAAACCAGTGTGACTTTTTTACTCTATTGGTGAAGGATCCAAATTCAAGACAATGTAAAAGGAAAACATGCGGTTTCACATAATTATCTATAGTTCCACATTTAAAGAATTAAAGATTGACAGAGGCAGATAAGTGGAAGTAAAAAGAATTAAAATATGTTATGTGGATGTTCCACATCCCAGGACGAATGTAATCACCGTGGACTGCAAATGTGTACTTATAAAACAAGATTTAAAGCAAAAGAACTGAAGATGATCCTTGCAGGTCTGGTATATCACATCTCAGAATCCTTTGCAGGTTTTCTCTCTTATATATTATTAGGCTTACTTGTGTAAGATTTTACCATAAACAACATTGAAACTGCGCAAGTATTTCAGACAATTTTCCATTATTATAAAAAATAGGTTCTTAAAAAAAGAATAAATCAGAATATGGGTACTTTTAGAAGAAATATTTCTCCCCTTACATGGAATTTCACAATTATTTTTGATATAATATTTGGATAGAGACTGTTACAGAAATGTGAAAGAAATTATTGGAAGGATATCAGTTCACCATATTAGTCCCCTGTGGCTTCATTTGTTTCCTATTTTCTTTTGTTCATTGAAAAATGCAGTGTGGGACTGAGGTGGCAGTGGTGCTAGTGGCCTGGCCCTTCCTCCTAAGAAAAGCAATGATGCCTACCCACCCAGTTATGGGGATGCCTGAGCTTGTGTTGGGGGCCCCTGTGGTACGTGCAGCACAAAAAATGCAATGGTAATTGGCTTTGCTTTGAAAGACTCTAAAAGCTAGGGGCGGGTGACTGAGTGAATGTTCCTTCCAAACTCCCTACCTGTAATAAAACTGCTGTTGGTACTTCAGAGAGGGCCTGCGGGCCTTTAAGGTAGGGTAGGATTGTAGGAACATTGTTCAATTTTGATCTACTTCTGAAACGTGCCCTCGTTCTGAACACTGTATACACACTGGACAGGACAAACTGTGGTGTCATGAACCCAAGAGCTCTTAACAAGATCTGCTCTGATGAGTAAGCCCAATCCATGTTAGTTCCACACCGAATCAACCACACTGCTGTAATAAGAAACCTGCAGAGAAGGCACAACTGTAACCTGATTGCTGTCTGTTTTATGGGTGATTTTTAGATTTTTTCCCCACAGTGTTCAGAAGCACACACTTCATGGTTCCTAGGGACATCTCAAATCCACAGTTCAAAACATTCTTAGCAGGATAGCATAGTGAAAATAGAATTCCATTCTGTACACCGGACTTTCTTCAAAGGACATGGAATGACCAGGAACAAGGTTTTTCAGGAAAGAATGAGACACAACTGACTGAGCCGCAGAGTCAGCCAGGTCTGCAGGTTCCTCCCAGTGATGTGGACACAGGCTCATCGGTCAGCTAAGTCAGCAGACACTGGAACCTATACCTGCTGGAATTCACTCATGCCTGAAATACCAGATACTGCAGTATGGAAATTTATTCATCTCAACCTGAGATTTAAAGAAAAGACTGAGATTTTCCTGGACTTAGCTTGGTTCAAAATATGCACAATTTTGTAAACATATTGTGAAAACCTAAGCTCAGCGCCAGGATGAAACAGAGACAAGTTAAACGTTCCATTCTTCTGTTATGTAATTTATTTCCAATCTTTACTGGAAAGTTCTGAATAGTTGGATTTTCCAGATTTATAATCTCATACTGAAGAAGTACAAATAAACTGACATCTATAGCATGTGTTCTGTCACTGTGAGAATTTTGCAGCCCCTGGAACACACTTTGAGATTGAATATTCTTTTGTATAAAGCAAAGAACATAATTAATCCTAATAAAATAATTATGCTAATAGCGATGTTTGTAAACTGCTCCTACAGCACATGCAGAATCAGGAAACATCTGCCAAAGCAAGTGGGAAGATCTGTGAAATAAAATAGGGACCAAAAAGACAGGAAAGAAATCAAGGCTAGAAGAAGAAGGAAGCTTTTTTGTTTCTAAGTAGTGAAATCTGATACAAAGTAATAAACAACAAGGCAGCATGATTAGACCCCAAAAGTAGATTAAATGTCCATCCATCAGAGGGAAAGATATATGATAAACACTTTTAGCATGAATCATACAAAAGGATGGATATTTTGCCAATGTCCTAAATTGGTATTTCTAATCCTCTCTGTAATAGAAGTAATTCAGTTCTTTTAACAGAGAGGAAGTATGAAATTTAGAAAGATTAAGTATATTGCTCAATAATAGAGAAGAAAGGAAAAAAATGACTGCATCAAAGTGGTTATTTTCTGGAACATCTTAGAGCAGAAACTAGAAAATACTTGATGTTATAAAATCATATCTATACTTATTTTTAACCAGTTACTTTTTAGATCTGCCTGGTACTAGGATTGATTTTTCTAATGTGTTCTCTGTTTTGTCTTTAGAGAGAAAAAAAAAATTTAAACTATAATGGATACATGATAACAAAGCAATAAGGAACATTTACCACATGCAACAGCATGAAATGCAAATATTCAAGAAACCAAAGTTCCCTTTTCGTCACTTGATAAGTTTTCACTGTCTTTAAAGCAAAAAACATACAAATGGTAGAAGTTATCTCAAGAAAAAAGGCAAAAAACACTTGTAGATGACAGACAAGAGATGTTCACTCAATAAACAACACCAATAGCCACTCAGACAATGCAAATTAAAATAATAATTGGAAAGCATTATTTAGTAATCAGAATACTTCACATTAAAAATATTGAAGCTATCATATGCTGGTGAAAATGTGGAGCAATCAGAATTCTAACACACTGTTGCTTTAACTACTTTGGGAAACTACTGCAGAATCTTATAAAATTAACCAGACACCACCTGGACTACGTTTCACCTCCAAAATGACCCAAGAACTGCAAAAACAAATACACAGAAAAAAAGTTTTAGGCCAGAAGTTTAGCTCTGTGGCATAAGCAGATGCCTGGCAAACATCAGGTCCTGAGTTTGATTCCCGGTAACCCCAGCCACCCCAAAAGAGTTTCACAATAATATGTATACCAAAATTGTTACAATAGAAAAAGCTGAGAAAATTTCAAGGAGTAGAATATTAACTACTTATAGAAACAACTAGAAATAAACAACCTGAATTAATATAAAAGCAGAATGTTAGCATTATGCACTAAATAGTGTTCACTGAAATTTATATCTTGAACCCTTACTGCCAGGTGTGACTGAATTTGAAGTCAAGTATCTTAGGATGCAATTAAGTCTACTGGAGTTAAAAATGTAGGCTCCCAAACCAACAAGATTACTGGGGTCATAAGAAGAGAAAGAAAAGTAAAGACAGAGGCAGCGAGTTCTCCAGGAGCGGCAGGGCTCCTGGGTCCGAGTTTGGGCTGGACTCATAACACCACGATTCCCAGCTGAAACACGTGCACAGAGCCAGGTAGGCCCTATCCAATCCCGGAGGCCAGGACGTGAGAACAAAGAACCCGCGGACATTGCAGACTGAGTTGCTAGGTGCAGGGAGGCCCAGGGGATGGGCGGGGCGAGCAGGCTCCCCCAGCCCCCCCATGCCTTGCGCCCAGACAGTGAGTTCTCCGGGAGCGGCAGGGCTCCTGGGTCTGAGTGTGTGCTGGATGCATACCACCACGATTCCCAGCTGAAACACGCGCACAGAGCCAGGTAGGCCCCATCCAATCCCGGAGGCCAGGACGCGAGAACAAAGACCCCGTGGACATTACAGACTGAGTCACTGTGGCGGCAGAGAGGAGATGGGGACTGAACAGCCCAGGGTCTTCTCTGGCTGGGGGCTGGGCGAGCAGGCTCTCTGAGCCAGGCAAGCAGACTCTCTGAGCCCCATGCACCCTG